>NW_020528058.1:0-177076 GCF_003368295.1 Carassius auratus
CTTGCCGTTTGAGAGAACACCTGAGTCTAGCAAAGGGTAGCACATTTGACACAGGACCTCCCTCAGAACTTGCACTCCCTGCACTCGTCAGTATCCTACATAACCCCCCAGGGCCTCGTCAAAACAGAATCTATACTGACCCAAACCGCGATCTTTACCACTCCACCCCTTTTTGCCAAGATACCAATAAGTCTCTTCCCCCAGGGGTTCGAGAAAGCAACTCACAAACCTCTTTAAGTAAAGGGAGAGCAGCAATAAGGCTTCTCGTACATACTGCCTACTGGATTCTTAGACACACCACGCAGTTTGGAGCTAATTACCACCCTGTCGTTCCACGTCCACATGGGTCCAGTTGAAAGGTCGCGACCTTTGACACCATTCTTTCGCAGAGGCAATATTGTAGCCTATGAGGCTCATCCGAGGCGCGATCAATTGCTGGTTGAAAACTTTACCCAATACCCCGCCAGGATGACTTGAAATACAGTCAGCCTTGGCAATTTTTTGCCAGCTTCTTTTTGAAGCTTATTGTGTTGTTGAAGAACAGGTCTCGTCCCTTTTAAATAGTACTTCCTTTATTTAAACACAGCTGATTCAGATCATCGACCCTTTTGGATCGCACTGCATGAGGTGAACGTGGAACAAAAGGAAAGTGCACCAAATGTTCAGGAGCAGTTTGAACGAGCAGAGCAAGGAACGACGAGGATGGGATTCGAACCCACGCGTCAGAGCACAATGGATTAGCAGTCCATCGCCTTAACCACTCGGCCACCTCGTCCACCTTGTTGCGAGTGCCTGAACTGCTCTCTGGGCTCGGGGTGGTTTTCATGAAGGACCTCTTAGCACTGTGATGTCGAAGCTCACCCTGGAAACCAAAGTATAGTTAATTTTTGTACATGTACGCTGAGATATGCCTACAGTTGAACACGTTAGAATTTCAAAGCATATTCCATTTGTTTGAGCTTTCGAATGCAGAAGGTTAAACACTTGCGCTCTAGAAAGTTTGAACTTTGTCCAGCACCTGCTGCATTTTTCATCATTTATGACTGATGTTCTTTGTACTCTTAAAAGCTGAGCTTGCTCCTATCTCATGACCCTCAGACAAGTGCTTGTCATTGTGGCCCTCTGTCGTTCTGGTCTCCGTTGCCGTTTTGAGAGAACACCTGAGTCTAGCAAAGGGTAGCACATTTGACACAGGACCTCCCTCAGAACTTGCACTCCCTGCACTCGTCAGTATCCTACCCAACCCCCCAGGGGCCTCGTCAAACAGAATCTATACTGACCCAAACCGCGAGCTTTACCACTCCACCCCTTTTTGCCAAGATACCAATAAGTCTCTTCCCCCAGGGCTTCGAGAAAGCAACTCACAAACCTCTTTAAGTAAAGGGGAGAGCAGCAAATAAGGCTTCTCGTACATTACTGCCTACTGGATTCGTAGACACACCACGCAGTTTGGAGCCAATTACCACCCTGTCGTTCCACGTCCACATGGGTCCAGTTGAAAGGTCGCGACCTTTGACATCATTCTTTCGCAGAGGCAATATTGTAGCCTATGAGGCTCATCCGAGGCGCGATCATTGCTGGTTGAAAACTTTACCCAATACCCCGCCAGGATGACTTGAAATACAGTCAGCCTTGGCAATTTTTGCCAGCTTCTTTTGAAGCTTATTGTGTTGTTGAAGAACAGGTCTCGTCCTTTTAAATAGTACTTCCTTTATTTAACACAGCTGATTCAGATCATCGACCCTTTTGGATCGCACTGCATGAGGTGAACGTGGAACAAAAGGAAAGTGCACCAAATGTGCAGAGCAGATGAACGAGCAGAGCAAGGAACGACGAGGATGGGATTCGAACCCACGCGTGCAGAGCACAATGGATTAGCAGTCCATCGCCTTAACCACTCGGCCACCTCGTCACTTGTGCGAGAGCCTGACTGCTCTGTGGGCTCGGGTGGTTTTCATGAAGGACCTCTTAGCACTGTGATGTCGAAGCTCACCCTGGAAACCAAAGTATAGTTAATTTTTGTACATGTACGCTGAGATATGCCTACAGTTGAACACGTAGAATTTCAAAGCATATTCCATTTGTTTGAGCTTTCGAATGCAGAAGGTTAAACACTTGCGCTCTACAAAGTTTGAACTTTGTCCAGCACCTGCTGCATTTTTCATCATTTATGACTGATGTTCTTTGTACTCTTAAAAGCTGAGCTTGCTCCTATCTCATGACCCTCAGACAAGTGCTTGTCATTGTGGCCCTCTGTCGTTCTGGTCTCCGTTGCCGTTTTGAGAGAACACCTGAGTCTAGCAAAGGGTAGCACATTTGACACAGGACCTCCCTCAGAACTTGCACTCCCTGCACTCGTCAGTATCCTACACAACCCCCCAGGGGCCTCGTCAAACAGAATCTATACTGACCCAAACCGCGATCTTTACGACTCCACCCCTTGTTGCCAAGATACCAATAAGTCTCTTCCCCCAGGGGTTCGAGAAAGCAACTCACAAACCTCTTTAAGTAAAGGGAGAGCAGCAAATAAGGCTTCTCGTACATACTGCCTACTGGATTCGTAGACACACCACGCAGTTTGGAGCCAATTACCACCCTGTCGTTCCACGTCCACATGGGTCCAGTTGAAAGGTCGCGACCTTTGACACCATTCTTTCGCAGAGGCAATATTGTAGCCTATGAGGCTCATCCGAGGCGCGATCATTGCTGGTTGAAAACTTTACCCAATACCCCGCCAGGATGACTTGAAATACAGTCAGCCTTGGCAATTTTTGCCAGCTTCTTTTTGAAGCTTATTGTGTTGTTGAAGAACAGGTCTCGTCCCTTTAAATAGTACTTCCGTTATTTAACACAGCTGATTCAGATCATCGACCCTTTTGGATCGCACTGCATGAGGTGAACGTGGAACAAAAGGAAAGTGCACCAAATGTGCAGAGCAGATGAACGAGCAGAGCAAGGAACGACGAGGATGGGATTCGAACCCACGCGTGCAGAGCACAATGGATTAGCAGTCCATCGCCTTAACCACTCGGCCACCTCGTCACTTGTGCGAGTGCCTGACTGCTCTCTGGGCTCGGGTGGTTTTCATGAAGGACCTCTTAGCACTGTGATGTCGAAGCTCACCCTGGAAACCAAAGTATAGTTAATTTTTGTACATGTACGCTGAGATATGCCTACAGTTGAACACGTAGAATTTCAAAGCATATTCCATTTGTTTGAGCTTTCGAATGCAGAAGGTTAAACACTTGCGCTCTAGAAAGTTTGAACTTTGTCCAGCACCTGCTGCATTTTTCATCATTTATGACTGATGTTCTTTGTACTCTTAAAAGCTGAGCTTGCTCCTATCTCATGACCCTCAGACAAGTGTTTGTCATTGTGGCCCTCTGTCGTTCTGGTCTCCGTTGCCGTTTTGAGAGAACACCTGAGTCTAGCAAAGGGTAGCACATTTGACACAGGACCTCCCTCAGAACTTGCACTCCCTGCACTCGTCAGTATCCTACCCAACCCCCCAGGGGCCTCGTCAAACAGAATCTATACTGACCCAAACCGCGAGCTTTACCACTCCACCCCTTTTTGCCAAGATACCAATAAGTCTCTTCCCCCAGGGCTTCGAGAAAGCAACTCACAAACCTCTTTAAGTAAAGGGAGAGCAGCAAATAAGGCTTCTCGTACATACTGCCTACTGGATTCGTAGACACACCACGCAGTTTGGAGCCAATTACCACCCTGTCGTTCCACGTCCACATGGGTCCAGTTGAAAGGTCGCGACCTTTGACACCATTCTTTCGCAGAGGCAATATTGTAGCCTATGAGGCTCATCCGAGGCGCGATCATTGCTGGTTGAAAACTTTACCCAATACCCCGCCAGGATGACTTGAAATACAGTCAGCCTTGGCAATTTTTGCCAGCTTCTTTTGAAGCTTATTGTGTTGTTGAAGAACAGGTCTCGTCCTTTTAAATAGTACTTCCTTTATTTAACACAGCTGATTCAGATCATCGACCCTTTTGGATCGCACTGCATGAGGTGAACGTGGAACAAAAGGAAAGTGCACCAAATGTGCAGAGCAGATGAACGAGCAGAGCAAGGAACGACGAGGATGGGATTCGAACCCACGCGTGCAGAGCACAATGGATTAGCAGTCCATCGCCTTAACCACTCGGCCACCTCGTCACTTGTGCGAGTGCCTGACTGCTCTCTGGGCTCGGGTGGTTTTCATGAAGGACCTCTTAGCACTGTGATGTCGAAGCTCACCCTGGAAACCAAAGTATAGTTAATTTTTGTACATGTACGCTGAGATATGCCTACAGTTGAACACGTAGAATTTCAAAGCATATTCCATTTGTTTGAGCTTTCGAATGCAGAAGGTTAAACACTTGCGCTCTAGAAAGTTTGAACTTTGTCCAGCACCTGCTGCATTTTTCATCATTTATGACTGATGTTCTTTGTACTCTTAAAAGCTGAGCTTGCTCCTATCTCATGACCCTCAGACAAGTGCTTGTCATTGTGGCCCTCTGTCGTTCTGGTCTCCGTTGCCGTTTTGAGAGAACACCTGAGTCTAGCAAAGGGTAGCACATTTGACACAGGACCTCCCTCAGAACTTGCACTCCCTGCACTCGTCAGTATCCTACCCAACCCCCCAGGGGCCTCGTCAAACAGAATCTATACTGACCCAAACCGCGAGCTTTACCACTCCACCCCTTTTTGCCAAGATACCAATAAGTCTCTTCCCCCAGGGCTTCGAGAAAGCAACTCACAAACCTCTTTAAGTAAAGGGAGAGCAGCAAATAAGGCTTCTCGTACATACTGCCTACTGGATTCGTAGACACACCACGCAGTTTGGAGCCAATTACCACCCTGTCGTTCCACGTCCACATGGGTCCAGTTGAAAGGTCGCGACCTTTGACACCATTCTTTCGCAGAGGCAATATTGTAGCCTATGAGGCTCATCCGAGGCGCGATCATTGCTGGTTGAAAACTTTACCCAATACCCCGCCAGGATGACTTGAAATACAGTCAGCCTTGGCAATTTTTGCCAGCTTCTTTTGAAGCTTATTGTGTTGTTGAAGAACAGGTCTCGTCCTTTTAAATAGTACTTCCTTTATTTAACACAGCTGATTCAGATCATCGACCCTTTTGGATCGCACTGCATGAGGTGAACGTGGAACAAAAGGAAAGTGCACCAAATGTGCAGAGCAGATGAACGAGCAGAGCAAGGAACGACGAGGATGGGATTCGAACCCACGCGTGCAGAGCACAATGGATTAGCAGTCCATCGCCTTAACCACTCGGCCACCTCGTCACTTGTGCGAGTGCCTGACTGCTCTCTGGGCTCGGGTGGTTTTCATGAAGGACCTCTTAGCACTGTGATGTCGAAGCTCACCCTGGAAACCAAAGTATAGTTAATTTTTGTACATGTACGCTGAGATATGCCTACAGTTGAACACGTAGAATTTCAAAGCATATTCCATTTGTTTGAGCTTTCGAATGCAGAAGGTTAAACACTTGCGCTCTAGAAAGTTTGAACTTTGTCCAGCACCTGCTGCATTTTTCATCATTTATGACTGATGTTCTTTGTACTCTTAAAAGCTGAGCTTGCTCCTATCTCATGACCCTCAGACAAGTGCTTGTCATTGTGGCCCTCTGTCGTTCTGGTCTCCGTTGCCGTTTTGAGAGAACACCTGAGTCTAGCAAAGGGTAGCACATTTGACACAGGACCTCCCTCAGAACTTGCACTCCCTGCACTCGTCAGTATCCTACACAACCCCCCAGGGGCCTCGTCAAACAGAATCTATACTGACCCAAACCGCGAGCTTTACGACTCCACCCCTTTTTGCCAAGATACCAATAAGTCTCTTCCCCCAGGGGTTCGAGAAAGCAACTGACAAACCTCTTTAAGTAAAGGGAGAGCAGCAAATAAGGCTTCTCGTACATACTGCCTACTGGATTCGTAGACACACCACGCAGTTTGGAGCCAATTACCACCCTGTCGTTCCACGTCCACATGGGTCCAGTTGAAAGGTCGCGACCTTTGACACCATTCTTTCGCAGAGGCAATATTGTAGCCTATGAGGCTCATCCGAGGCGCGATCATTACTGGTTGAAAACTTTACCCAATACCCCGCCAGGATGACTTGCAATACAGTCAGCCTTGGCAATTTTTGCCAGCTTCTTTTGAAGCTTATTGTGTTGTTGAAGAACAGGTCTCGTCCCTTTAAATAGTACTTCCATTATTTAACACAGCTGATTCAGATCATCGACCCTTTTGGATCGCACTGCATGAGGTGAACGTGGAACAAAAGGAAAGTGCACCAAATGTGCAGAGCAGAGCAAGGAACGACGAGGATGGGATTCGAACCCACGCATGCAGACCACAATGGATTAGCAGTCCATCACCTTAACCACTCGGCCACCTCGTCACTTGTGCGAGTACCTGACTGAACTCTGAGCTGGGTTGGTTTTCATGAAGGACTTCTTAGCACTGTGATGTCGAAGCTCACCCTGGAAACCAAAGTATAGTTAATTTTTGTACATGTACGCTGAGATATGCCTACAGTTGAACATGTAGAATTTCAAAGCATATTCCATTTGTTTGAGCTTTCGAATGCAGAAGGTTAAACACGTGCGCTCTAGAAAGTTTGAACTTTGTCCAGCACCTGCTGCATTTTTCATCATTTATGACTGATGTTCTTTGTACTCTTAAAAGCTGAGCTTGCTCCTATCTCATGACGATCAGACAAGCGCTTATCATTGTGGCCCTCTGTCGTTCTGGTCTCCGTTGCCGTTTTGAGAGAACACCTGAGTCTAGCAAATGGTAGCACAATTGACACAGGACCTCCCTCAGAACTTGCACTCCCTGCACTCGTCAGTATCCTACCGACCCCCCCGGGGGCCTCGTCAAACAGAATATATATTGACCCAGACCGCGAGCTTTACGACTCCATTCCCTTTTTGCCAAGATACCAATAACTCTCTTCCCCAAGGGGTTCGGGAAAGCAACACACAAACCTCTTTAAGTAAAGAGAGACCAGAGAATTAGGCTTCCCGTACATACTGCCAAGGGTTTCGTAGACACACCACGCAGTTTGGAGCTAATTATCACACTGTCGTTCCACGTCCGCATGGGTCCAGCTGGAAGGTCGCGACCTTTGCCACCATTCTTTCGCAGAGGCAATATTTTAGCCTATGAGGCTCATCCGAGGCGTGATCATTGCTGGTTGAAAACTTTACCCAATACCCCCCCAGGATGTCTTGAAACACAATCAGCTTAGGCAATTTTTGGAAGCTCATTGTGTTGTTGATGAAATAGGTTTCGTTTCTTTAAATAGTGCTTCCATTATTTAACACAGCTGATTCAGATCATTGACCCTTTTGAATCGCAATGCATGAGGTAAACTTGTCACATAAGGAAAGTGCAGAGTAGAAAAACAAACAGAGCAAGGAACGACAAGGTTTGGATTTGAACCCACACGTACAGAGAACAACGGATTGGCAGTCCATCACCTTAACCACACTGCCACCTCAGCACTCCTGTGAGTGTCTCGCTGAACTTTGGGCTGTATTGATTTTCCTGAAGAACTTTTAGCACTGTGATGTCGAAGCTCACCCTGGAAACCAAAGTATAGTTAATTTTTGTACATGTACGCTGAGATATGCCTACAGTTGAACACGTAGAATTTCAAAGCATATTCCATTTGTCTGAGCTTTCGAATGCAGAAGGTTAAACACGTGCGCTCTAGAAAGTTTGAACTTTGTCCAGCACCTGCTGCATTTTTCATCATTTATGACTGATGCTCTTTGCACTCTTAAAAGCTGAGCTTGCTCCTATCTCATGACCCTCAGACAAGCGCTTGTCATTGTGGCCCTCTGTCGTTCTGGTCTCCGTTGCTGTTTTGAGAGAACACCTGAGTCTAGCAAATGGTAGCACATTTGACACAGGACCTCCCTCAGAACTTGCACTCCCTGCACTCGTCAGTATCCTACCCAACCCCCAGGGGCCTCGTCAAACAGAATCTATAATGACCCAAACCGCGAGCTTTACGACTCCACCCCTTTTTGTCAAGATACCAATAAGTCTCTTCCCCCAGGGGTTCGAGAAAGCAACTCACAAACCTCTTTAAGTAAAGGGAGAGCAGCAAATAAGGCTTCTCGTACATACTGCCTACTGGATTCGTAGACACACCACGCAGTTTGGAGCTAATTACCACCCTGTCGTTCCACGTCCACATGGGTCCAGTTGAAAGGTCGCGACCTTTGACACCATTCTTTCGCAGAGGCAATATTGTAGCCTATGAGGCTCATCCGAGGCGCGATCATTACTGGTTGAAAACTTTACCCAATACCCCGCCAGGATGACTTGAAATACAGTCAGGCTTGGCAATTATTGCCAGCTTCTTTTGAAGCTTATTGTGTTGTTGAAGAACAGGTCTCGTCCCTTTAAATAGTACTTCCATTATTTAACACAGCTGATTCAGATCATCGACCCTTTTGGATCGCACTGCATGAGGTGAACGTGGAACAAAAGGAAAGTGCACCAAATGTGCAGAGCAGATGAACGAGCAGAGCAAGGAACGACGAGGATGGGATTCGAACCCACGCGTGCAGAGCGCAATGGATTAGCAGTCCATCGCCTTAACCACTCGGCCACCTCGTCACTTGTGCGAGTGCCTGACTGCCCTCTGGGCTCGGGTGGTTTTCATGAAGGACCTCTTAGCACTGTGATGTCGAAGCTCACCCTGGAAACCAAAGTATAGTTAATTTTTGTACATGTACGCTGAGATATGCCTACAGTTGAACACGTAGAATTTCAAAGCATATTCCATTTGTTTGAGCTTTCGAATGCAGAAGGTTAAACACTTGCGCTCTAGAAAGTTTGAACTTTGTCCAGCAACTGCTGCATTTTTCATCATTTATGACTGATGTTCTTTGTACTCTTAAAAGCTGAGCTTGCTCCTATCTCATGACCCTCAGACAAGTGCTTGTCATTGTGGCCCTCTGTCGTTCTGGTCTCCGTTGCCGTTTTGAGAGAACACCTGAGTCTAGCAAAGGGTAGCACATTTGACACAGGACCTCCCTCAGAACTTGCACTCCCTGCACTCGTCAGTATCCTACACAACCCCCCAGGGGCCTCGTCAAACAGAATCTATACTGACCCAAACCGCGAGCTTTACGACTCCACCCCTTTTTGCCAAGATACCAATAAGTCTCTTCCCCCAGGGGTTCGAGAAAGCAACTGACAAACCTCTTTAAGTAAAGGGAGAGCAGCAAATAAGGCTTCTCGTACATACTGCCTACTGGATTCGTAGACACACCACGCAGTTTGGAGCCAATTACCACCCTGTCGTTCCACGTCCACATGGGTCCAGTTGAAAGGTCGCGACCTTTGACACCATTCTTTCGCAGAGGCAATATTGTAGCCTATGAGGCTCATCCGAGGCGCGATCATTACTGGTTGAAAACTTTACCCAATACCCCGCCAGGATGACTTGCAATACAGTCAGCCTTGGCAATTTTTGCCAGCTTCTTTTGAAGCTTATTGTGTTGTTGAAGAACAGGTCTCGTCCCTTTAAATAGTACTTCCATTATTTAACACAGCTGATTCAGATCATCGACCCTTTTGGATCGCACTGCATGAGGTGAACGTGGAACAAAAGGAAAGTGCACCAAATGTGCAGAGCAGAGCAAGGAACGACGAGGATGGGATTCGAACCCACGCATGCAGACCACAATGGATTAGCAGTCCATCACCTTAACCACTCGGCCACCTCGTCACTTGTGCGAGTACCTGACTGAACTCTGAGCTGGGTTGGTTTTCATGAAGGACTTCTTAGCACTGTGATGTCGAAGCTCACCCTGGAAACCAAAGTATAGTTAATTTTTGTACATGTACGCTGAGATATGCCTACAGTTGAACATGTAGAATTTCAAAGCATATTCCATTTGTTTGAGCTTTCGAATGCAGAAGGTTAAACACGTGCGCTCTAGAAAGTTTGAACTTTGTCCAGCACCTGCTGCATTTTTCATCATTTATGACTGATGTTCTTTGTACTCTTAAAAGCTGAGCTTGCTCCTATCTCATGACGATCAGACAAGCGCTTATCATTGTGGCCCTCTGTCGTTCTGGTCTCCGTTGCCGTTTTGAGAGAACACCTGAGTCTAGCAAATGGTAGCACAATTGACACAGGACCTCCCTCAGAACTTGCACTCCCTGCACTCGTCAGTATCCTACCGACCCCCCGGGGGCCTCGTCAAACAGAATATATATTGACCCAGACCGCGAGCTTTACGACTCCATTCCCTTTTTGCCAAGATACCAATAACTCTCTTCCCCAAGGGGTTCGGGAAAGCAACACACAAACCTCTTTAAGTAAAGAGAGACCAGAGAATTAGGCTTCCCGTACATACTGCCAAGGGTTTCGTAGACACACCACGCAGTTTGGAGCTAATTATCACACTGTCGTTCCACGTCCGCATGGGTCCAGCTGGAAGGTCGCGACCTTTGCCACCATTCTTTCGCAGAGGCAATATTTTAGCCTATGAGGCTCATCCGAGGCGTGATCATTGCTGGTTGAAAACTTTACCCAATACCCCCCCAGGATGTCTTGAAACACAATCAGCTTAGGCAATTTTTGGAAGCTCATTGTGTTGTTGATGAAATAGGTTTCGTTTCTTTAAATAGTGCTTCCATTATTTAACACAGCTGATTCAGATCATTGACCCTTTTGAATCGCAATGCATGAGGTAAACTTGTCACATAAGGAAAGTGCAGAGTAGAAAAACAAACAGAGCAAGGAACGACAAGGTTTGGATTTGAACCCACACGTACAGAGAACAACGGATTGGCAGTCCATCACCTTAACCACACTGCCACCTCAGCACTCCTGTGAGTGTCTCGCTGAACTTTGGGCTGTATTGATTTTCCTGAAGAACTTTTAGCACTGTGATGTCGAAGCTCACCCTGGAAACCAAAGTATAGTTAATTTTTGTACATGTACGCTGAGATATGCCTACAGTTGAACACGTAGAATTTCAAAGCATATTCCATTTGTCTGAGCTTTCGAATGCAGAAGGTTAAACACGTGCGCTCTAGAAAGTTTGAACTTTGTCCAGCACCTGCTGCATTTTTCATCATTTATGACTGATGCTCTTTGCACTCTTAAAAGCTGAGCTTGCTCCTATCTCATGACCCTCAGACAAGCGCTTGTCATTGTGGCCCTCTGTCGTTCTGGTCTCCGTTGCTGTTTTGAGAGAACACCTGAGTCTAGCAAATGGTAGCACATTTGACACAGGACCTCCCTCAGAACTTGCACTCCCTGCACTCGTCAGTATCCTACCCAACCCCCCAGGGGCCTCGTCAAACAGAATCTATAATGACCCAAACCGCGAGCTTTACGACTCCACCCCTTTTTGTCAAGATACCAATAAGTCTCTTCCCCCAGGGGTTCGAGAAAGCAACTCACAAACCTCTTTAAGTAAAGGGAGAGCAGCAAATAAGGCTTCTCGTACATACTGCCTACTGGATTCGTAGACACACCACGCAGTTTGGAGCTAATTACCACCCTGTCGTTCCACGTCCACATGGGTCCAGTTGAAAGGTCGCGACCTTTGACACCATTCTTTCGCAGAGGCAATATTGTAGCCTATGAGGCTCATCCGAGGCGCGATCATTACTGGTTGAAAACTTTACCCAATACCCCGCCAGGATGACTTGAAATACAGTCAGGCTTGGCAATTATTGCCAGCTTCTTTTGAAGCTTATTGTGTTGTTGAAGAACAGGTCTCGTCCCTTTAAATAGTACTTCCATTATTTAACACAGCTGATTCAGATCATCGACCCTTTTGGATCGCACTGCATGAGGTGAACGTGGAACAAAAGGAAAGTGCACCAAATGTGCAGAGCAGAGCAAAGAACGACGAGGATGGGATTCGAACCCACGCGTGCAGACCACAATGGATTAGCAGTCCATCACCTTAACCACTCGGCCACCTCGTCACTTGTGCGAGTACCTGACTGAACTCTGGGTTGGGTTGGTTTTCATGAAGGACTTCTTAGCACTGTGATGTCGAAGCTCACCCTGGAAACCAAAGTATAGTTAATTTTTGTACATGTACGCTGAGATATGCCTACAGTTGAACATGTAGAATTTCAAAGCATATTCCATTTGTTTGAGCTTTCGAATGCAGAAGGTTAAACACGTGCGCTCTAGAAAGTTTGAACTTTGTCCAGCACCTGCTGCATTTTTCATCATTTATGACTGATGTTCTTTGTACTCTTAAAAGCTGAGCTTGCTCCTATCTCATGACGATCAGACAAGCGCTTGTCATTGTGGCCCTCTGTCGTTCTGGTCTCCGTTGCCGTTTTGAGAGAACACCTGAGTCTAGCAAATGGTAGCACATTTGACACAGGACCTCCCTCAGAACTTGCACTCCCTGCACTCGTCAGTATCCTACCGACCCCCCCGGGGGCCTCGTCAAACAGAATATATATTGACCCAGACCGCGAGCTTTACGACTCCATTCCCTTTTTGCCAAGATACCAATAACTCTCTTCCCCAAGGGGTTCGGGAAAGCAACACACAAACCTCTTTAAGTAAAGAGAGACCAGAGAATTAGGCTTCCCGTACATACTGCCAAGGGTTTCGTAGACACACCACGCAGTTTGGAGCTAATTATCACACTGTCGTTCCACGTCCGCATGGGTCCAGCTGGAAGGTCGCGACCTTTGCCACCATTCTTTCGCAGAGGCAATATTTTAGCCTATGAGGCTCATCCGAGGTGTGATCATTGCTGGTTGAAAACTTTACCCAATACCCCCCCAGGATGTCTTGAAACACAATCAGCTTAGGCAATTTTTGGAAGCTCATTGTGTTGTTGATGAAATAGGTTTCGTTTCTTTAAATAGTGCTTCCATTATTTAACACAGCTGATTCAGATCATTGACCCTTTTGAATCGCAATGCATGAGGTAAACTTGTCACATAAGGAAAGTGCAGAGTAGAAAAACAAACAGAGCAAGGAACGACAAGGTTTGGATTTGAACCCACACGTACAGAGAACAACGGATTGGCAGTCCATCACCTTAACCACACGGCCACCTCACCACTCCTGTGAGTGCCTCGCTGAACTTTGGGCTGTGGTGATTTTCCTGAAGAACTTTTAGCACTGTGATGTCGAAGCTCACCCTGGAAACCAAACTATTGTATATTTTTGTACATGTATGCTGAGATATGCGTACAGTTGAACACATAGTTTGTTTGAGTATTAGTTTGAGCATTCGAATGCAGAAGGTTAAACACGTGCGCTCTCGAAAGTTTGACCTTTGTCCAGCACCTGCTGCATTTTTCATCCTTTACAACTGATTTTCTTTGTACTCTTAAAAGCTGAGCTTGCTCCTATCTCATAACCCCCCTCAGACAAGTGATTGTCATTGTGGTCCTCTGTCATTCTGGTCTCCTTTGCCGTTTTTAGAGAACACCTGAGTCTAGCAAAAGTTAGCACATTTGACACAGGACCTCCCTCAGAACTTGTTTGCAGTGTCCTTGCACTCGTCAGTATCCTACCCAATCCCCAGGGGCCTTGTCAAACAGAATCTATACTGACCTATACCTTGAGCTTTACGACTCCACCCCTTTGTTGCCAAGATACCTATAACTCTCTTCCCCCAGGGGTTCGGTAAAGCAACACACACTCCTCTTTAACGTTGATAAATAATATCTCTTTGGATTTGAGACTTTAGTCTTTTGCAACTTTCTTTTTTTTCCTTTTTCATTTTATTTTTTTCATTACAGATCGTCTCCATGTGCCAAGAGCTTGTAACACCCAAATAGAATGGAACATATTAAATTGCATCATATGACCCCTTTAAAAGTATATATAGCATTATACAGACTTCTATAACCAAGTCTAAAACCAAAAGTTTTTTTTTCTTTATTCTGAGTTTTGTTGGTCTGCCACACATACACACACACACACACACACAAGTTTGGAAAGGTTAAAAGTTTGAGAAAGACAAGTTGAGCGAAACTAATGAAGACATGTTAAAGGGAAAGCATTTGGTTTTCAGCAATCTGGAAATGTTGGATGTGAAAGCCAACTTGCCAAACTCCCGCTTCAACCTGCTTCCTGATGCAGAAGTCAGCATGCTTAGTTTTTATTTGAGCTTTGAGCTATCAAATACCCTTTCTTTTGCTTGAATATGGCATCCTACAGACAAAATGGCGAACATAATTGCGTAATGAATCTTAACATTTTCTGCTAAGTGTTAACTAGTTCTTACAAGCAAGTTACAATGTGATTACAGTCAGTGGTGTCAAAAGTATTGGCTTTCATTACTCAAGTAGAAGTATAGATACTAGGTCTTAAAAAGACTTTTGTAGGAGTTGAAGTATCAACTCACACTTTTTACTCAAGTAAAAGTGTAAAAGTACTGGTTTAAAAAACTACTTAAAGTATAAAAGTAAAAGTAATGTAAGGGAACAAATGCCATTAAGAACAAAAGCTTAGGCCGCACCACAGGGGCCTATTGTGAACTACCCCACCTCCTAAAAAAAACATTTTTCTAAAGGCCATAATGAATATAATGTTATATTAAATGTTCATGTTGAAAAATTGGGGATGCACTAGGCTACATGTTTCAGCAACGTATATGCCCATTGAAAATGAACGCATTTTAGTACAATGCAAATACATTAAAGGACTAGAGATATGATTACTAGTTGCCAATAAGTATTGTTATGGTGCAAAAAGTCAAACTTTAGAGGCATGTCATCAATAACCTTTAATGGAATGTAAATGTACATCCAAGCTTAGCTGCAGGAATCTGCGAGGGCAATGGACAAGAACATTGGTGCAGGCTTAGTAACAATTACTCTTGTAACGTTGTCTATTTACAATAAGCATTATAGTGCTGTCAAAATTAATGATTAATCCAAGTGATTAATCAATAACTAAAAAGGAAAATTAACTCATAATCCCAATACCTTCTTGATTGACAGCTTCCTGTATTCGGTACATACGTATGCTATGTTAAGTTACAAAGTTGGTATAGCCTAGATATCACAACATTGTCAATCGCAAACGATAATTTATTAAAACGTCTCACTACCGAACTACCAACAGTAGCTTTATTTGTGGAGAACGAAGATAAAGCACCCATTTGGTAAATGAGCCAGTGAGAAATAATAACTTTTAAATAGGGTCCAGTGCCTTTTCGATACTTTTAAAACAGTACAGGCGCCTAAATGGTGCCTGAACCTATACTTAAAAAAAAGAACCTAAAAAAAAAAAAACTATGGATAACTTAAAAGAACATTCCAAATATTTTAAATAAATCCATAGCTTTCACCTTGGATGCTCTCACTTCCCAAGTTGTGCTTCCCTTAATCTAAGGCTAATAAATGTATTTCACAATCTGGGTAATTATTTAATATAAAACCACACATAATTCTACTGTATATCTGTCACTCACTCTGATATTTAGTTAAGATGAGTGCTGTCTGTCACTGTCTTAAATCAGTTCTGTGAATGACTGTATGCTCATTCTTTATAAAGTAGCAACAATGTCGTTTGTAAAGTACAGTAATGTGCAAAAGTCTTAGGCACATTAGTATTTTCACCCCAAAAAGGGTTTTAAGCCAGTTATTTAAATCTTTTGCTTTAGTGTGTCCATAGTAAATATCAGTTTGCCATTAATTTTAATAATAATCTAGTGCGATTTTGAATGCACAAGCAGTTTGACAACGGCAAAATGAATGTTTGGAAATGTAAACTGATATTTTCTACCGACACACTACAGCAAAATATATAAATAGCCGAACAACATTCTTTTAAGTGAAAATACTAACGTGCCTAAGACTTTTGTACAGTAGTTAGTGTATGTATAAAGTACGTATGATTAAATTAATTTTTAGTATAAGTATATTTAAATAAGTGTAATTAAAGTATTTGTTCGGTCATATGTGTTAAGGGCTAGATTTTCACTGGAGGAAACGGCTGTGACAAGCGAAAACTTTACAGTAGATGAGAAAGCGACAGCTTCTTCGTGACCTTTTGTAAACTGTATTTATGACAAATAACTTCACTGATACAGATTCTAACAATCTATTGATAAACACACACCTTATGTCCTCTGTCTCTGTTTGAGCTCGTGCTGCTCCGCCGCGGTCTGCGTATTGAAGAGCGCGCTGAAAGACGGGGAGGAGACCGGTCTGACGCCGGTTTCATATGAAATTTAAGCCGACTGACTCTGAGGCGATCGGATACCGGTTCCATACCCAACCCTACTTTTAAGAAATACATTTTATGATAAACGAACCAAAAACTGTCTATGCCCTTGCTGGAGGGTGATGTAATTTGTGTCATGTGCAGGTGCGATGGATCGCATACAAACCAATAGGGTGTCGGGATGGTATCTGTTTATACTTCTCATCCAACCACAATCAAATTCACTCCATCCGGATGGCGCGATTTATCTGGATAGGTTTTTTTTTTTTTTTTTTTTTTTTTGAGTGATGACAAGCCGGAATGAAAACAAGGCGAAATGAAATACCAGTAACGAAGCTATTTTTAAAATGTAAGGAGTAGAAAGTACAGATACTTGCGTGAAAATGTAAGGAGTAGAAGTAAAAAGTCGGCTGAAAAATAATTACTCAAGTAAAGTATAGATACCCCAAATTTCTACTTAAGTACAGTAACGAAGTATTTGTACTTCGTTACTTGACACCTCTCATTACAGTGCATTTCATTTCAGCCGTAATAACATTTCATTACCACACAATCTCAAATCAAGACTTCCATTTACATCGCCTCAGTAAAATAACAGACTTAAAGGAAACTGTGATCACATTCTAGATAGCATTTGAGTGTTTGCAATAATATGTCCTCTGATGTGAGGGCACAAAATTCCTTTTGACAACTATGAAATACTGTAAACCCCTGCCGGCTGCGAACAAGTATTTATCTTTAAAGCCTCACATTTTGATGCCACGAATGTTTAAAAGTGATGACAAGCTTTTATACCTTGAACAAAATATAATTTCATGCTGAATTAACTGTTTTGAGCAGCTGGAGGGCAAAATTACATGTATGAGCCTCTGGGTTGCAAAATCTTCATTAGGTCATCTCTGTCTTTGGTGAGCAATTGTTGTTGTTGTAAATGTATTTATTCATACATCAATTAATTAATCATTTTATTCATGTATTTATTTATTTAGAGAAAATGTGAGTCGTTCTGTTTTATTGTTAATTGTAATTTTAATATATTTTCATGATTTGAGGAATCATGCATGTCTTTAGCACAAAGACTGAGCGATGCAATACACACTGAAGTTTAATACTTAGGTTATGGGTTTCTCCAACAAATATGTTCAGAATTAAACGTGCCTTAATTAGCACTAGCAATCAAGGAACAGAATGTAACAAACTGACTGGCAAGTCTCTTAAAAGTGAGAAAGACCACTGTTGCCTGTCAGAGTTGAGAATGCTTCAGGATTGATGGGGAATTGTGTAAGTATGAAGAGAAATATCATTGGTGCATCGCCAACTCAGTCGTCCATCAGCACACTCTCTCCCGCTACTTGCGATCTGTTCCGCTGGCTGTTTTGCCAGACACCAACAGAAATATACACACACTGTCTGTAAATACTGTACAGTGATCATCCAGTCATCATGAATCATATCCACAAAGAAAGAGTTCAGAAGGAACAATAGTCCCTTTACATTAGTAATTTTAAATCAAGTTAAATATGCAGACAAATATTATTAAATATGGTGAGTCCTCCAGAAAGTGAAAACAATGTTATTTTTGTGGTGTTACAGAACCAGATCTCTTATCTGTTTGTCTGACTCCAAAATAGAGACAATTGTTGAACCAGTGGCATGAAATTGGACTAGGACTACCTGTTTTTTCGACCAGTAATAGCAGGGGTGTTTAAAATATGCAATATTATTATTATTGTTATTATTATTATTTATTAATATGTATTGTAAAACATTAAAAATCACTTTTAAAGCCACTTTTTATTTTTTTTATTGTCTATTCTATTGTTGTTGTTTACTGGGGTCTCTTGTATTTTTTGTTGTTTTTTTCAGCAAATATTGATATTAATTGTGATTAATTGGATTAATTTTGTAAGTAAAGCATTACAATTAATAGGCAATGTTTATTTAAACACTTTCCAGAGATTTGTAACATTTAATAAGCATGCATGGTCATTAATTGCATTTCAATTTTCATCACTGTTCTATTTGAACTCATTCTTCTGCATTACACATAGAAAGCTAACAGCAATATCAATAAAAAAAGAAAGAAATCTTTTAATAAAAAAAATAAAAAATAATACTAATTAAAAAGAAAAAAAAAAACACCTTGGCATGCTTCCTCAGATTTGAAGGCAAACTTTTGAAGCCATACATTTCCCTGGTGAAATTTATAACTGAAGCTTTATTGTGTGTGCTTAATGCATGAAAACAAACAACATTGATTCTTGCATATCAAGCATGCATGTTTAAGCTTCTGTTTACCCTATTTGGTATAAATGGAAGAAAATAAATGTTATGAATCAAGTAAAAGTAGTCAGTTTAAAATGCACTTAAGTAAAGTAAAAATCCCCTAAAGTAATCCTTAAGTAATTTTACTTGATTTATGCCCTTAAGTATTTTATACTCAAGAATAAAAAAAGAGGGAGTGTTCAGAAACCTGTATAAAAACAATCATTGTGTTTGAAATTTTGTTGATGCTAGTGTCTCAGAAATTATTTGATTCACTTTCAAGAGACACAAATTCATTTTGAAAGCTCTTGATTTATCTATTAATTATCAACATGTCAGACCTGACCATGATACCTTTGCCATCACCACTTTTATACCTAGCATAAATCTACAGATTATATTCTTTTCAGTTAGCGCTCAGGCATGATGCTGGTGGGAGGGTGGTGTTGTCTATCAGCGGTATGACTGGCACTCTTTGGCCTCTTGCCTGGACATGTTCACTCACCCCAGCGCTGTTGAGATGGCCAATGGAGGATGATTTATTGATGCCGTCCTTATGTATGCTGACCCATGCAGCGCAGGAACAGAAGCTAAAGCAGCAGGGTTGGAGCCCGCTGTGAAGCCATTTTCCAGCAATTAAACTGCACTGGTACTTCATGGCCATTGGCCACTGAAATAGAAAAGTTATAGGGTATATGCAAAGGTGACATTAAGACTCCGTTGAACTAATATACTGAAATAAATCAAGAGAAAAAGCCTGATATGCTCAGATTCAAATCATGAACTCTTAAGTATAAATAGTACTGATACTTGCCTTTGCAAACACCACTTATAACACATTACATAGCGACCCAATCTGTTGGAACACGTTAAACACTAAATATATATATATATATATATATATATATATATATATATATATATATATATATATATATATATATATATATATATATATATATATATATATATATATATATATATATATATATATTCTATTTTATATTAATAGACTTGCTTAATGTAAAATACCTGCAGGATAAAAGCTCATTAAAGCCCCAAGGCATTCCATGTATTGTCAATTCGTCAGACCATTGAACATTTTTTTCCCTTTCAGCTTTCTTGGTCAGATCATGCATTTTATTTTTTTCAGGATCAGTAATGATTACTAATCAGGTAATTAATTCAAGCACAAGGTTTCTCCACACTTAGCTTGAACACAGCTGTAAGGGTTTTGTGTTTAAAAAAAAAACCTTTATTGGATGCATTCTAAGGGATGCAAAATACATTTAACACAAAGCATGAATCTTGCTTCACAACATTTTATGCTTTTCAGGCAATCTTTTAATGAAATCATTTTTTCATGAGCTGTTCAGAGTGAGAGACTGTCATACAGCTAGCAAATGTTATTAATAAAAGAGTTTCAAGTTCTGAAGCCTGGAATTTCATATAGCAATAACAATTATTTTACCCATGAAATATTTTGTCTGCAGTGTGATTCACTGTAATAGCACTATGTGTTTAAAGCTGGTGTGTTAAATGTATGGTTTTATGGTTCCATTATCACAATGCATACAATAATCAAATCATGTGCGTGGAAACTGAGTGTGAGCTAATAATATACATGAGGTGCCTTCATAATCTACAGTTTTCTTCATGAGCATCTGTTGCCAGAAAGTCATTTGTACCTGCTATAGTCTAACAAGCGATGGAGCACTGTGGCTCTTTCCTATTATTCCCAATGATTGTCATAGCTTATGATGTACAGACAGGCTGAATACACAGAATTTTTCATGTTCCTTCATGTTTCGCTGTGTTGACTGTGCCTCTCTGGAATACTGAAGTCTGTTGCTGCATTGCTCTTTCTCTAATGATTGTTGTCGATCTGCACATAGCTGATAACAAACACATGCAGTGCACGTTCAAAACATGCTCAATCTTATTTTCTCACAACAGTAAATTTGGTTTCTTCATACACATCTCTGTGTTTAGCTGCTGCACTGTGGATTTGGTGATACACTTAAGCCACACTTAAATTTAGATAATTAAATTTGACTTTTGTGAAACATGTTCATTGTTGTTACGATGATCTACACTGCTAGGACACTTGTGTGAACTTGAGACTCACAATTTCCCAATCTTCATGGAAACTCAAAAGTAACTTATATGGGGCACTCTACATAGTCATACAACTTATTGTGCCACAGAAATAGGACTCTTACTGTACGTTACATTAAGGAAACAATCAATTAACTGATAATTTTGAGAAGGTCATCCTGACATCACAAGACAACAAAGTAAGTAAATGTGACAATAAAACCGCAAACAGTTAAACAATGTCACCATGTGAATCATTCATGCTCCTGTGCACACTGAGAAAAGGACGAATGCTTTTCCCCGGAGTAGGTCTATTTGAACTAAAACAAATGCATCAATCCAACTCACCCGTTGTGCTTGCTGGTTCAGGAAAGAAAGAAATAAAAAGAAAGAGGTCAGAATATATCATAATATAAAAAGCTTTGCAAGACTAGGTAAAAAGCATATACTAGATGTGGTATTTTATTTCATTTCGTTTGATCTCAGAATTATTTTAACAGCCTGATACCTTTGATTCTTGACTTTTAAACAAATTATTAATTTATGTTTGATAAAATATGATCTCTAAATGCTTTTAAATATATTTACAAAATTGAATTAATCTTTTGTCAGCTGTTAATTACATTTAAAATAAGATACATAAGACACAGATACCTTAACTGGGTTAAAAATGTACACTTTATTCGTTATTTCATTGTTTTTCTTGTTATATTTGCTGCTTTACCTCAGAACTGCTTTTTCTCAAAGGACCAACTTGTCTTTAATAGTTCAGTGAAGGGCAGTGGAGCATGCCATCTCTCCCGGAGGTGCATTGTCTATTAATAGGTTTATGGGACATCGAGCACCCTTCCCCCTATTTCCACCAGTACACATGCCTCAATGCAGCAGCACTCAGCCTCCAATACTAGAAATACATGCAAAGTGTCTCCTGCTGTACCTCGAGCCTCAGTGTGCCACTTTCACATCTGTATGTCGCCCGGGGGGATCTTTCCCCAAAGAAACAGGAATAAAAGATTTAGTGTCTTTGACAGTTAAAGAAAGCTGCCTTTTAAATGATTATTTAAGGTTATGATTGACAGAATGAGATGTTGCAATGTTTTCAGGAATTGCTAGATCAACTGGCTGCAGAGAAAACAGAGAAATCAAATTATTTGGTAAAACATTCAGAGATGGTTAGAAATATATATCTCACACAAACAAAACAACCCTAAATACTAATGAAAGTAGGGGCAATTCATTTAAAGTGATATTTCACTCAATCTCATTCACTAACAAATCCAACTGGAAATTTAAAATGCACACTATATATCCAAATATTAAAATAAAGCTGTAAACTATTTCTCAAATTGTAAATATTCTATGAAAACTTGACTTTTTTCAAGTTCACCAAAAAAAAAAAAAAAAAAAAAAAATATAGATTCATGTCTTTGAACTACAGTTATGGAGATGCTGTTCAGTTCCTGGATCCTTCACTCAGAACTGATCGACAAGTTTGGGAATTGCACCATGGAAACTGTGTCATTGATCAGATTATTTGGCCATGTTTAATGACTCAAACACTAAAGCAACAGAGACAGCCCATTTTAGTGAATAACTCTATCAGCAGGTGCAATTCATTCTTACAGATTTACCCCAAGCCCTAATTCACTAAATTGTTAAATACATTTTCTTGTGAAATCTTAAACATTTCAAGTGCCCTGTGTGGGCCAGATGACTTACTGTGTTTGCATGTGATAACTGCCCCAAATGTTAGTCTTTTTCAATTCAATTCAATTCAAGTTTATTTGTATAGCGCTTTTTACAAAATAAATCGTTACAAAGCAACTTTACAGAAAATTATGTTTCTACAATATTTAGTAGTAGCTAGTAGTTTGTGCACATTTGACAGGATTTTAGAAAAAATAATAATAATAATACAAGACGTAGTCAGCTAGACGATGAACTATCAATATTATTAAGTTATTATATGATTCAGTCACACATTTAGCAATAATTGTTAGTTCTGTTTGTTGATTCAAGGTTAGCATCATCTGGGGTCCTCTGAGGGTCAGCATCATCTCTTCTCAGGTGTTCTGGATCCAGACTGGAGCTTGTTTAAATCCTAGTTACCACGGGATGTAAATCCTGTGGCGAAACATAGAAACAAAATACAGACATCATTAGCATAGCTGCTGATCCAACAAAGTAAAATTAGTTTAACCCAAGCTAATGAATAAAAATGCAACTTTGAACAGATGCAACTACACTCACAATTAAAAAGATACATTATTCGAATGCTTGGTGAAAGAGATGTGTTTTTAATCTAGATTTAAACAGAGAGAGTGTGTCTGAACCCCGAACATTATCAGGAAGGCTATTCCAGAGTTTGGGAGCCAAATGTGAGAAAGCTCTACCTCCTTTAGTGGACTTTGCTATCCTAGGAACGACCAAAAGTCCAGCGTTTTGTGACCTTAGGGTGCGTGATGGATTGTAACGTGGTAGAAGGCTAGTTAGGTACGCTGGAGCTAAACCATTTAGGGCCTTATAGGTAAGTAATGATAATTTGTAACTGATACGGAACTTAATAGGTAGCCAGTGCAGAGACTGTAAAATTGGGGTAATATGATCATATTTTCTTGACCTCATAAGGACTCTAGCTGCTGCATTTTGGACGACCTGTAGCTTGTTTATTGAAGAAGCAGGACAACCACCTAGAAGTGCATTACAATAGTCCAGTCTAGAGGTCATGAATGCATGAACTAGCTTTTCTGCATCAGAAACAGATAACATGTTTCGTAGCTTGGCAATGTTTCTAAGATGGAAGAATGCAGTTTTTGTAACATTGGAAATATGATTTTCAAAAGACTAATTGCTGTCTAATATAACACCCAGATTTCTGACTGTAGAGGAAGTAACAGTACATCCGTCTAGTTGCAGATTGTAATCTACAAGATTCTGTGTAGTGTTTTTTGGTCCAATAATTAATATCTCTGTCTTATCCGAATTTAATTGGAGAAAATTGTGTGTCATCCAATCTTTTACATTTTTAACACACTCTGTTAGCTTAGATAATTGGGAAGTTTCATCTGGTCTCGTTGAGATATATAGCTGAGTATCATCAGCATAACAGTGGAAGCTAATTCCGTATTTTCTAATAATATTACCAAGGGGCAACATATATATTGAAAATAGAAGGGGACCTAGGACGGATCCTTGTGGCACTCCATATTTTACTGATGATAAATGAGATGACTCCCCATTTAAGTAAACAAAATGGTAGCGATCGGACAGGTAGGATCTAAACCATCTTAGAGCCTGCCCTTGAATACCTGTATAGTTTTGTAATCGATCTATGAGTATGTCATGATCTATGGTGTCGAACGCAGCACTAAGATCAAGTAAGACTAGAAATGAGATGCAGCCTTGGTCTGACGCAAGGAGCAGGTCATTTGTAATTTTAACAAGTGCAGTTTCTGTGCTATGGTGGGGCCTAAAACCTGACTGAAATTCTTCATACATATCATTTTTATGCAGGAAGGTGCTCAATTGAGCAGACACAACTTTCTCTAAAATTTTAGACATAAATGGAAGATTTGAAATAGGCCTATAATTTGCCAGTACACTAGGATCTAGTTTTGGTTTCTTAATAAGAGGCTTGATAACTGCCAGCTTGAATGGTTTTGGGACGTGTCCTAAAGTTAACGACGAGTTTATGATATTGAGAAGTGTTTCTTCTGCTACAGGTAACAGCTCTTTCAGTAATTTAGTGGGTACAGGATCTAATAAACATGTTGTTGGTTTAGATACAGTGATAAGTTTATTTAGCTTGCCACCTATATTTGTATCATATGTACTTTTTAAATACATTTATACTTTAATTAATCTAGGATCCAATTTGATTAAAAAAATAATAATAATAAAATAAAAATGAAAAATAAACACACTTTTTGCACAAACTGTTTCAATTAATAATAAAATGAAGAAAGGTTTTTTGAGTACCACATCAGCATATTACAATGATTTCTGTAATGTAGTAATGGCCTGCTGAAAATCAATCTTTGCTAATCAAACAAGCAAGCACATACATGTAATACATTAAATGGAAAACAGTTATTTTAAATTGTAATGAAAATACTGTTTTTGACTATAATTGATCAAATAAGTGAAGCCTTTGTGAATATAAAAATCCTCTTTCAAAAACTTAAAAAGTTATAATAATTGAAGGGTAGTTATTATTTATTAAATAAAAGTGACAGTGTGTTATTGTGCATGCATGAAAGACACATTTCCCCTTAGAACATGTTTTGTACATCAGCTCTGATGTTTTTGTGTGATATAATGTCATGATGAAAGAGGACCAGAGAGAGCAATTCGCGGAGCAAATACTGTCTTTAATGAACGAAACACAGGAGCTTGAGAATTCTTGTAAAAAGAACAGAAAGAGTCCCAAAGGCAAAAAACTGGAACCAAAAACTCGTCCTTGTACAAAAGGAGAAAACAAAAGCCACCGGCCGGCAAGGCGGATTCAGTACGGTGGACAGCTCCGCAACCACACAGTAGAGAGAGATCGGCAGGTCAGGAGAAGAGCAGCGGCAAAACTTCATGGCTCACACTCACAGCAACACCAAACAGACAGAACTTGGGCTGAGACAAATGACAGGGGATAAGACATACAAGGTTAGCGATTCTTAGAGGAATAATCTGGCGAGGCAGGTAGGGAGGAGAGGGAAAGAAGTAGGAGTGCTAATCAAAGCAGAAGAGGAAACAGGTGCGGGAAGCCAAGCGCAAAGAGTAGCGCAATGAGGGGCAGCTGAAGGAGATTAACAGGAGAGGAAAGGTGAGTGCAAAGTAGGAGAGGAGGAGAAAAAGAGTCAGAGAGAAAAGGGGAGGGGGGGAAAGAGAATCAGGATCATGACATATAATGCCTGCAGTTAATCAAGGCTAATTCAAGTACTTATATTTTTATGCATTTTCCAGTGAAGAAGTGTATTTTGTGATTTTCTACACAGATGGTTTTAACACTAAAATACATTTACAAATGCTACACAAATACTATAAAAAACATGTATTTTTGTTAATGTTAATGTAGTTTATCCTGTCCCATGTAGCAAATTATCTCAAAAGTGTAATTTATATAAATAATTACAATTAATTATAATTAATTACAATTATTTACCTCTGCTGCAAGTAGTAATTGTAGCAGAATTAATATTACAATCAACTAATCTGTTCGTCCATTGAACATTCAGTTTAATTTCATATCAAATCTAAGAATAAGGATATTTGGCCACAGAAAAACATAAAAGGGACATTATTCACAAGTAGTGACCGAACCAGAAACTCAATGTTATTTGTGCATAGCTAGGCGGGTAACAAGTTCTGTTGGGGTCACACTTCTGTAGGATCAAAGAGCCAATGGTGTCGTGAACATTTGGAGGGAAAGTTTATGACTCTTTTGCTGCGTCCCAAATCGCTTATTCTATGTCCTAAAAGTATTTACTCATTTTATGAAGAAAAATGACACTTTTGAGTATGTAGCGGAATAGTAGACAAGCTTTGGGATAAAACATCTGGTAACACTTTATTTTACGGTTACATCTATTAGTTGCTTATTACTAATAACTATGACTTTTCTCTCACTAAATTCTTAATTTTCTTCTAATTAATAGTGCGTACAGTAGTTGTTAAGTTTAGGTATTGGGTAGGATTAGGGATATAGAATAAGGTCATGTAGAATAAGGCATTAATATGTGCTTAATTAGCCCTAATAATTGGCTAACATTCTAGTAATATACATGCTAATAAACAACTAATAGATGTAACCATGAAATAAGTGTTCCTCATAACTGTGTGTTTAACAGACACTCTGTTGCTTAGTTACATACTATGGGCCATTCAGCGCTTCTACCCATTTCAGGTTAGAACACAGAAGGCTATAGAATCTAGTGAATGTGTTAGGGGTGCCCAGCCCATAGGCCTACAAAAATCTGTCAGCGAGGCACCACGGGCCAGCGGGTAGGATGCAACACTTCTAGTTGAGTGAGCTCGCAAACCTGAACGGGCAGGGCCCACCCTGTGCCTGATAAGCCAGGGTGATGGCATCCATTATTCAGAGGACCATCCTTTGTTGAACCTTCTACACAGTGTTTTAGTTTTAGTCCTATTACAGTTTCAGATGTAGATAAAGCCCTCAAACATTTGGACACAACAAAATCTGCAGGCCCTGACAAATTGGATCCTTACTTTTTAAAGTTAGCTGCTAATTTTATTTCCATGCCTTTAACTAATATTTTTAATCGGTGCTTGAACACAAATGTCCTTCCGTCCATCTGTAAATCAGCTTTTGTGGTTCCCCTGTTAAAAGGTGGTGACCCTGCTATATTAAATAACTATAGACCGATCTCTAAATTGTCTGTCCTGGCCAAGGTTTTAGAGTCTCTTGTCAGTGATCAATTTAAGAATTTTGTAGAGAATAAAAATGTTCTATCTACTTTCAATCCGGTTTTAGAAAAAGGCATAGTACAACATCTGCAGCTCTTAAGGTTTTAAATGACTTAATTGAATCCATAGATAAAAAGCAGCATTGTGCAGCCCTTTTTATTGACCTTTCTAAGGCTTTTGATACACACTCAAAAAAATTATTTTTCAGTTTTGTTCACTTTACCTGAACAATTCATGTTGAATTAATGCCATTTTGGCTATTTTTCAGTTCAACATGATTGTGTCATGTTAAACTGACTTAAAACTGTCACTCATTGGTTTAACATAAAGTTTTCATTTTGAAAGAACGTTTCAATCAAGTACCTCAAAATAAGTTTTACACTTCCCATCATGCTTTGCACAGGACTGGATATGGGGAGAGAAAATGTTTAAATAAAGTGTTATTTTATGCAGTTTTTAGTAAAATGTGATAATAAGACTTTTTCATGTCTAATGCTCTATTATGTGGGCATTTTAAAAGATTTATATTGGTGTATTTTGTGCGAGTTACCATTGTGGTGAAGTGTGGAGCTTGTGGTTGGGTTGAGGACCTGCCAAGTTAGCTAAAATGATAAAAATAGGGAAGTTGCTGCCCAATGGTTAGAGTCAGACTGGCAATCGAAAGGTTGTGAGTTCAAGTCTTGGGCCAGCAGGAATTGTGGGTGGTGGGAGTGCATGTACAGTTCTCCTTCTCTCTCCGCCTTCAATACCACGACTTAGGTGCCCTTGAGCAAGGCATAAAACCCCCAACTGCCACCCCAGGTGCTGCAGCATAAATGGCTGCCCACTGCTCCGGGTGTGTGCTCACAGTGTGTGTGTGCACTTCGGATGGGTTAAATGCAGAGCACAAATTCTGAGTATGGGTCACCATACTTGGCTGAATGTCACGTCACTTTTGTCAATTTCAATTACAACAATAAAGGTTTGAAAATGTACCGTGTTTTGTCCATTTATTTAATAGAATTAAGAAAATGTAAGGTGCTTATATAAAGCAAGTAACAATAAGTTATTGAAAATGAGTAAAGTTTATGTATTATACAAGCTTAAAATTCAGTTCATCAGTTTTCATAAAATGTATTTAATTAATTTACGTTAACTGAACATGACAAGGTGAAGCTTAAACAAATATTAACTTTTGCGTTGGATTTATGTTATTACATTGGATGGAAAATTGACATCTAATTGAATTAAATAAGTTTTAACTTTTGGGGTAAAATATTTTTTTGAGTGCAGAGAACCACACAGTGCTTTAGCACAGACTGTGGAGGGCAGGACTTTCTGAACAAACTGTAAGTTGGTTTGTTAATTACCTTACAGACAGAACTCAGTGTGTGCAGGCAGAGGGAAATACCTCTAGCTATCTCAAAATAACAAAAGGCGTGCCACAGGGATCAGTGCTGGGTCCACTGCTTTTCATTATATATATAAATGACATAAATCATAACATATTGAAAGGAAATTTTCATTTTTATGCAGATGACATTGTACTGTATTGCTCAGCACCTACAGCAGTCCAGGCCCTCTCCCGATTACAATTAGATTTTAATATGCTTCAAAAAAACATTTGTGATCTGAAACTTGTTTTAAATGCTGAAAAAACAAAAGTAATGCTTTTTTTCAAATTCAAAATCTAAATTAAATCTGCCTTCAATCATCACTTCTCAGGGTAAGGAGATTGAATGTGTTTCTAAATACAGATATCTCGGTATTTTAATAGATGAATCTCTTTCTTTTACTTCTCATATTCAGCAGCTGGCAAAAAGATTAAAATTTAAACTAGGGTTTTATTTTCGAATCTAAAAGAGGTTAGTTGCTGGTCATTTTTTATGTCTATTATTGACTATGGTGATGTTTTATATATGCACGCTTCGTCTCAAAATTTACATGCACTGGATAATATATACCATGGAGCTTTGAGGTTTATCACTGGTCTTAAAGTCCTCGTGTTGGATGGTCTTCTCTGTCAACACTGAGACTTCAACACTGGTATGTTTTTATATATAAGGCTATTTTAGGTCTTCTTCCATCCTACCTTCTGACCTACATCAGTGTAAAAGATATAGGGACTTACAATCTTCGGTCCCAGGATCTTGTTCTTCTGTCTGTACTAAATGTTAGAACTGAGCTGGGGAAAAAGGCGTTTAACTTTGCTGCTCCCTTTGCATGGAACAAGTTACAGAAAAATGTGAAACTTAATAAGCTTGTCTCATTGGTTACTTTTAAGAGGATATTAACTGACTTGGAAACAGCCACATCTGGCTGAAGTTGATCTGCATGATATGCTAAGGATTTGTGGTTGTTGTATCTGCTATTTTAGTTGTCTTATGTTATTGTGTATTCTGTGTTGTATGTATGGTTGTACTGCTGCCTATCTTGGCCAGGACACTCTTGAAAAAGAGATTTTTAATCTCAACAAGTACTTTCCTGGTTAAATAAAGGTGAAAAAAAATAATAAAAAAGGGGCATTCCCCTTATAGCTGCAATGACAGGCAATGAGCTGGTCTGAGGTCCTAAAGCTCTGTGTTCGGTCTACATAACATCTTAATCCTCGGACGGGAGAAAGCAAAGCTAGTGCTGGGTCTGCCTCCTCCAGGGTGAAGCACTTGTAGGCTCACCACCTGATCCCTGAAGGGATTAGTGGAAACTTGGGCACATAGCTGGCCAGGGCCTCAGGATTACCTGGAAATCAGCCGGACCAAACTATTGGCAAGAATCAATGAAAATGCATGCATGTCCCCTACCCTCTTGATGGAGGACAGTGCAAGCAGGAGCAGAGTCTTTATTGACAGAAACTTTAGCTTGACTGTCTGCAAAGGCTCAAATGGGCCCTGCTGTAGTGCTGTGAGCACTAGAGTCAGGTCCCAAGAGGCTATATAGGGGTCCCGTGTGGAGGATTGAGCCTTCTCGCCCCCCTTAGGAAACTGGTGATCAGGTCATGCTATCCCAGCGACTTCCCTTCAACAGGGTCATGGTTAGCAGTGATAGCAGCAACATAAACTTTAAGGGTGGAGCCTTCACTCCAACCCTTACTGCAAAAAGGACAGCACAACTCTGATCAGGCATCCTCTGGGGTCTTCTCGGTAGGAAACACACCACTTGACGAACAGGTTCCACTTCAAAGCGTAAGTGTGTCTTATAGATGGAGCATTCACTGAAGTGATGGTTTGAACTACCTCTTGGGAAAGGTCATCTAGAACATCTGCATCACCGTTCAGGGACCAGATATGAAGTTTCCAGAAGTCTGGAGGCAGGTGCCACAGGGTGCCCCTTCTCTGAGTAAGTAGATCCTTCCTCAGGGGAATAGGCCTAGGAGGGGCTGTCACTAGGAGCATTAGCTCCGGGAACCTGGTCCGAGTGGGCCAATAAGGCGCCGTGAGCAGGACCTGCTCATTATCCTCCCTGATATTTCACAATGTCTGTGCAAGAAGGCTCACTGGGGGAAACACATACTTGCGCAAGCCCCGTGGCCAGCTGTGTGCCAGTCCGTTCGTGCCGAGTGTTCCCTCGCTCAGGGAGTAGAGAAACTGGCAGAGGTTTCTGGAGAGGCAAAAAGCTCTACCTGAGCAGCTCTAAAATGTCTCCAAATCAGCCCCGTTCAAACACCCGAAACTGCAAGCCTATTGAATGTTGCCCCCCAGCCGGTGGTTAAGGAATCTGTGTGGGTCTAGGGGCACTCCTTCCCAGAGAAACGTAAGGTCTGACCACAGTGAGAAGGTTTGGCGGTAGGCTGGTGTAACTTGGGCCCTGTGAGTGCTGCATTGCCACATCCACCTCGGGACTGGGCCATGGAGCCAGTGCTGAAGCAGTCTCATAAGGAGTAGCCCCAAACGTTTGACTGCTGCTGCAGCTGCCATATGCCCCAGTAACCTCTAAAATAATTTCAGTGGGACCACAATCCTGCTCTTGTATGTATTCAAGCAGTTCAACACCATCTGAGCATGTTCCTGCCCTGAGGCATGCTGTCTTTTCAACCGAGTCCAACTTCATTCTGAGAAAAGAGATCCTCTATGTTGGGGAGAGTTTCCTCTTTTACCAGTTGACCTGAAGGCTCAACAGGCAAGTCAAGTCAAGTCACCTTTATTTATATAGCGCTTTAAACAAAACAGATTTTGTCAAAGCAACTGAACAACATTAGGGTAACAGTAAGATATAATGCAAAATGACAGTTAACTGCAGTTCATCATTGAACTCAGTTCAGTTTAAATATTATTAATATTAATAGTATTTTTATTTTTATTTTGCAATCATTTGCAATCATGCTGCTGAGGTGTGAGAGAACCAAGTCCCTGTGTTTGTTCAACTGATCCTGAGACTGAGCGAGCATGAGCCAGTCATCTAGGTAGTTCAGAATGCGAATGCCCTGTTCTCTCAGTAGAACCAGGGCCACCTCCTCAACTTTCGTGAAGACACAGGGTGACAGGGACAGCTGAAGGGCAGGACCTTGTACTGATATAGCCATCCTTCAAATGCAAACTGCAGGAATGGCCTGTGGTGCAAAAGTATCGACACATGGAAGTACGTGTCCTTCAGGTCGATCACTGCAAACCAATCTTGGGGATGGAGGCACCTGAAGATGCACTTCTGCGTGAGCATCTTGAACGGGAGACTGTGAAGAGCCTGGTTCAAAATACTAAGATCCAAGATCTGTCTCAACCCACCACCTTTCTTGGGTACAATGAAATAGGGGCTGTAAAACCCCATTCTCATATTGGCTGGAGGAACCGTCTCTATTGCATCCTTCGCCAGCAGGACTGTGGTCTCTGCATGCTAGTCAGGGGCATCTGCTGCTTTCACTGAAGTAAAGTGGATGCCCGTGAACTTGGGAGGGCGCAGGGTGAACTGAATCACATAGAGCCTGACAGTCTGAAGAAGCCATCGAGACGGACTAAGTAGCACTAGCCAGGCTCCCAGATGTCGCGAAAGTGGCACCAATGGAACTTCAGGCGTACCCACAGTTGGGCAGCAAGGAAGAACGCAGAGACAGTTACAAATGCATAAATATTGTTTTTGTTTCAAAAATAAAACATTGAATAATGATATTTGAAATTATTTAAAACATGAAATAGTAGTTGAAATGTGAAATAAAAATTTCAAATATTTATTTTCTTTGGGTACATTGCTAGTCTTTAAGTGAACAATTTATCCACGCTAGTTAATCCACTGAAATATTTTCTTGTTCTGTTCACATCAGTGCAAAATACAGTGCAAACTATTCCCCAAAATAAACTTTTTCTTACTGTGTGCATGAATGTGTGAACTGTCTTACTGTGTGCATGAATGTTTGAACTGAAGAAGGATCTTGTAATTGACATGTCTCATTATTCATTGATCATTTTCACCTCCACTGTAGCTCTAAAATAAAAAAAATGCACCTATGGCAAAGGCTGGGTGTCAGTGACATTAAACATCAATTCTCACAACCAAACGTCATGATGTCAAAGCTGGAGCACACGTGCCATGTTTGATTAGAGATTTAGAAAATTTTCATTAAAAACTTCAGTCCGTTTTTCATATAAAGCTATAGTGTAGGATAGCTTAAAGAGCACATCATGTGGTATTTTAAAGTGTCCTAATATTGTGTTAGCCCCCTACAACAGGTTTAAATGCAGAAGACATTGCAATTTTCTCAGAATATACATTTAATATTAGTTTGCCAATGATTAGGAAGCAATTTTGGAACAAACCCCTCCCTTCCACAAGCCTACTCTGCTCTGATTGGTCAGCTGGCCAAGCCCTTTGTGATGGGCACAGAAGGGAGTCAAGTTATCTAGTGCTACCATTGACAAATCAATAAAACAATAATATAGTGCTCCAATCCCTTCTTATAATTATACTAACATAATATACAAAAAACACTTATGCAAGCATGCCCATGGCAAAAGTTTAGCTGGTAAGCTGTTAATACTTAAAACAATAATGGTGGGAACGTTAGCCGAGTTCTAACATGACTAACTGATGAAAGGATAGTTTGTAAACCAAAATATGTCTACTGCAATATCTGAAGAATGACAGACAAAAGACGCTCTGTCTTAACTTTTAATCTGAACACATAGCAGCTGTATCACAGGCGCAGCAGCCTTAACTCTCATCTCTCCCACAATAACCCTATAACTGACGCTGCAGCAAAATGAACAGCAATTTCACTATGATTATAAAGTCTGTGTGCATTACATTTTCTATTATTAAACAAAGTAAGTAGAACAACGTCAGTCTACATTAATCGACACATTTTTAGGTTCACAGCAAATTATCAGAACTACTTCAGTAAGACAGTAATATTTATATTTTGAGCACTCAGTTGAAAACATATACATAACGTCAATCGTACCAATCAGTATCGATCGTATTTACAGGTTGTGGTTCGGAGAGCTTGGAAGTCCAAATTAAGGAAGTTTAAAAGCCAGCAAAGATAAAAGCCAAGATTAGAGAAGCAGTCATTGATAAAATGACAAGCACATAACAAAAGGTTCGAATTGCATTTCTGTGGTATCTTTGAACACAGCGTCTTCTCAATGCGTAAGAAGCGTAAGTGTTTGTGGGCAGGTCAGACTCTTTTCATATTTCGTGGGCAGGTGGGGATTATGCAAAATGTGTTTCCAGGAAAAAATTCAAAATAAGATGACTCGTTAAGGTGAATCAGAACCGACTCTCTCTTTTGAGAGACAATATCTGTGACGAATGGGGCAGGGCCGAGAGACGTGGGAACAGGAGCAAGGCCGGTGGAGTGATTGAAAATGAGCAACACCTGCTTGACCCACCACTCTCGAGTCCCACGGAGGAGATGGAGGGATATAAAACCGGAGCAACAACAGTGACGGACGAAAGAGGACCAGGCCTGGGTTTTAGTTGTGTTTGGTTTTTATTTGTGCGCGTCAGTCGTCCATGAGGGGCTGACGTGCTGTTTTATCTTTATTTTGATTATTAAAGTTTGATTTGATTGTCCGCCGGTTCCCGCCTCCTTTCTCCCATAGTTATTGAGTTTTAATTCGTTACAGTGGTGCCAAAGCCCGGGAGATGGAGGGACGCGATGCTGAAGATCCCTCGCCGCTGTGGTGAATCCGCGGTGCCATCAAGCAGGCGAGGGAGTGTGCCGCATAACACACGCTCGAGGCGGTGGGCTGGAGTGAGTTTCCGAGGATGGGCGAGCTCGCTGCCGGCCGCCCGTGATGTAGAGGGGCGGCTGCCATCCGTGAGGGAGCGGAGGAGTCGGCGCCGCTTGCCAGGGGGCCGGAGCCTGCTGAATCCATGAAGGAATCCGGAGGAGCAGGGAACGGGGGACTCCTGCTGGCTGCCCAAAACCGGAGGAGCCGTCGCCGTCCACCGGGAGGTGGAGGAGTGTCATGCCGTCCGACTAGGGCCACCCAGTGGCATCGCCAGGCATCGCGGAGGAGGTCACCCAGCTGATGGATGGCCGAGCAACAGTGCATCTGGGAACCGGAATTTTATTTTATTTTTTTCTCCTCTCTCCCCTCTCTTGTCGCTCCACCTTCCATCTCCTTTTCTCTCGCCTCATCTGTCCTACCCCCAGGTTCCCCGCAGGTCCCCGTGAGCGGTCCCCCCCGGGAGGGAGCAGGGGGGAGTATAGCGCAGTCTCGAGGGTACCCCCCGGCCTGTGAGGGGGCAATGGGGGTATCTGACAAGTGGGGCGGGGCCGAGAGACGTGGGAACATGAGCAAGGCCAGTGGAGTGATTGGAAATGAGCGACAACTGCTCGCCCCACCGGTCTCGAGTCCCACGGAGGAGATGGAGGGATATAAAACAGGAGCGACGACAGTAAATGATGAGAGAGGACCAGGCCTGGGTTTTTTGTTGTGTTTGGTATTTATTTGTGCGCATCAGTCGTCCGTGAGGGGCTGACACGCTGTTTTGTCTTTATTTTGATTATTAAAGTTTGATTTGATTGTCTGCCGATTCCCTTCTTTTTTCCCATAGTTATGTAGTTTTAATTTGTTACAATATCTTTATTTATCATGCACTTTTTTTGATTACCAATTTTGCAGATTGTTTTTAATGAAGGATAGCTATGTAATAAACTGCAAACGATATATATATATATATATATATATATATATATATATATATATATATATATATATATATATATATATATATATATATATAAAACATATGACCTGCCCTTTAAGAAGACATGAAATAAAGTGCACAGATTGTATGGCACTTTTCCATACAATATGTTTATCTTTTGTTTATATTTATTTATCTTATTTGAAGCTGAATATGGTCAACATGAACAGAATCATAAAAGCAGGACAGATTTTTTTTTTTTTTTTTTTTTTTTTTTTTACAGTGCAATATTTTGTGATGTGCTCTCTGTATTAGTAGCCAAACACTACATTTTGGTTTGTTTTTGTGCAGGTTATTTAGTAAAATAGTCTGTTCAGCTTTCAGATAAGTGTGAAAATAACACAAATACCATTTGGGGGGAAGCTGCATTGGTGTAAAGAAAAAGAAAAAAAAACACCAAACACCTACAAGACTCAGTGACACTACAAGCAGAGACTTTGAACAGCTCAATGTGTCTATCACAGGTCTGAGGTCAGCTGAGAGGTCTGGAACAAACAAACAGAGCATTCATCATTTTTCTCAAAAATGGTTTGCTGTATTCTTGGCCGTCAGCCAGTTTGGCTTCCTCATCAGCATTGTTTCCCCTCACAAGAACTCGGGTTACTTGATCTCCAAAACACATGAAGGTCAGGCAAACCAACATTAGTGTGTCTTCTAGTTTACCTTTATTTATTTATTTTCTAAGGAGGAAGAAAAAGCAAAGAATCCACCAATGCCATTTTGGCCTGAGTGTTTTTGAGAATTATGAGGAGCAAACATCATGATTTGTCATTCCACAATGGAAAAAATACATTGATGAAGCCATCACCTCACAGGATTCCTATTGTGTTGTGTATACCATATTCATACCTTCCCAAGACACAACGTTTGAACTGGATGGAGGGCCAGTGCTGTTCATTTCCTCTGTGTTGTGGATCTTTATCTATTTGAAACAGGCTTAAGCAGGATAACTGTTGCTAGTGCATGGCCAAATATATTATATACTGTATACATGCTGCAAATGGTTGTGACAAAGAAATAATGGTGGCTTAAATAATTCATTACTTTCTTGGAATGCATGTTTATGTTCAATATAATTTATACACTTATACAAGGATTTGTTAAGTAGCCTTCCATTCCTTTGATATATGATGCTGAATGTTTATAAGAAATACATGTTTAATCTGTCAGAAATCATTGGTCAAAAGATTTTGAGAAATCCAAAATGTTATGCAAATGAGAGGCAAACAAAAAATGCTGAATGGTGTATACAGTGATGTATGTTACTAGCATTACAATTTAATGTGTATGTTTAAAGAATAAGGTTACACCTTACACATAGCACAAATTCATATGAAATCACTACTTCATAAAATAGTTTCTAATGTCATTAGGTTGATATAAGTGTGCTATTTAGCACATCCGATCCACTTGAAAGAAACACGTCTCACCCTAAACTGTTGTCACTGGCTGAGCTAGAAGTTGGCACATCAAGCTGCTCAGTTAAACAAATAAACATTTGATAGCATCATTGAACCACTGTGTTTACACTTTTCATGAAACCAGCCACAGTAAATTAATCAATTTTATTAGAGGGGATGTTACAGTCACTCAAAAGACCTTCAGTTATAACTGCAACATGATAATCATCATCAGCTCTGTTTGCAAACCTCTATAACACGACAATAATTGCTTATCATCACTTTAGCATATAGAGCAGTAAAGCCTTCAATGACATATATAGTATCATTGGCTAAGGTTAACAAGATTTTTCAAGAGTCGTAACTCAAATAGTCCTGATAAAAAAAATAAAAATAAAAAAAACGAATCAAATATATTTTGATTGCCTGCAACTGCACTTGTCAACTTTGTTGTCATGCTTGATCTATTACACTTTTCAGCCATTCTCATTCAGTCCCAATTAAACATATACAAAGTATAAATGTGTTGAAGAGCAATTTAAGCAGAGTATAGCTGCCTGAGTCCACTGCAGTTCAGTTCAGATAATGAACAGGTTTATATAATGATTTCTTGCACTGGGCGCTGTGCAGATTCATACCCCCCTACTGAACAATTGGCCATCAGATGGAGTCATCACTAATATCAGTCATATCCGAGCCCTTCCCAGCAACCTTTGTCATTCTGCCATCCTTATTACAGTAACATATATTATTCCTTGATCTTCCCTGTAAAGCCTTTGGGAAGACACAATCAAGCCGAATTGATTGAATCCATCAAAACAGAACTAATATAGCAAGCGATCAGTTACACTGTTATGCTACTGTTTAATGTTTTTGCTGTTTTCAAGCAAGCCACATACAAGCTGACTGTATTATATTTATTATCTTGATTGATATTTTTCAAAAGTGTGCTTGAGAGAACAGCTTCTCATTTGGGAGTCTTCTGTTACCTTCGGGTTAGGAATTTGAACGGATGCATTATGTGTTACAGACATGATTAGGAATTAAAGCCAACAGCATGTAGTCATGTAAGACAACATCTGTACTGCAAACTGTTTTGCTGTTGCTGTTTTTAGCATAGGCATACCAACACAATGCCATTTCCATAGAAACCAATGGAGATAGTAAAACAAAAATGACATGGAAACAGAAATCGGATATGAATAGATGATATACAGAATGTGGACAGTTAATCATTTAAATAATATTCCAGTTGGATACACAGATAATCAAGTTTGCACTGACAGTATGAACAAGGCTAAAATGGGAGAGATCAGAATTGAAAAGATCGCATTTAACGTGGTTTGTGCTGTTCACACCATCATGAAATAATACAATAAAAGTTTTTGGGATTTGGGACATATTGTCCTGCAGTGTAAACATAGCCATAGTGATGCACTAAAACACTGAAACAGCTTATCAGCCACATAGCAACACACTATGCAACCACCTAAAATTGCCCAAGAAACCATGCAAATCACCCCAGCAATCACCTAAGAATCGTAAAAAAAGAATTTGCTACTCTTTAGCAACCATATAGCAATACCTTTAAAGCTCTGGCAGCACTTGAGCACCAAAAATTGTTAGCATACAAAACAAAGAACACTAATTTTGTGCCGAGTCACCGGAAGTTATTGACTGCTTGCTAGCAGTCCAGAGGTGTAGTAAAATAAATGTTTCCCATAAATCACTAAACTATTGACCCTTCAGGTCCGAAGGGAATGTCTTCCTCTTTTTTTCTTTTAGAATTTGGTTTGAATTGGGGGTTGAATTGGGATTAAAAAATCTCCTTTTTGTTCTTACAAGGAGAGGAACTAAAGGTCATATTTTCAAGGTTTGATCACACTGTTAGTATTGTGCATTTAAAAGGGCATAGTATCTCAGCGGAGCATCAGGCCCGAATATCTCATTCCCAATCTGTGCACTCCATTCCATTCACAGTGGGTTTATGTCCTGCTCATGTAATCTTGTTTGTATGGATAAGCCCACCCTTTGTCATCTGGACCTCCTCCAAAACACTGAACCATGAACCAAAGCTCGAAATGTAAGGGCTTGCCACAGCCCTTGCTCCAATTTGACCTTTGAATCTGCTGTTAGTCACACTACCTAGTGCACCATTTTTGAATATGCATGGGTCCTATTTTTCTGTGCGTGCACAAATGCATTTATTGTGCATTTGTATCTTTTTTTTTATTTGGTACTTTTTGAGCTCGCTGTAAAGCTCCTTGCTGACAAATCTCAATATGAAAACCGTTCCAGCACAGATTTGGTTCAGAGTCCCAGCGGACACCATGAAATCAGGTTTTATTTAGAGAACATTCCTGAGCCTCACTGAGAATAGCCATGAGATTATACATGCATCCAAGATTTGTCATTCAAGTGTGCCCATTGTTGGCATCAAGGACACGAACATCCTCATAGAAAGAAATTGCCTGCCGGCCTCCTGACATCATTGAGGCACAATCAGACATTACTAAGGCTGTCTGCTTAATTCGTCTTTCCTAAATTTTTTGACATGTATGCCAAATTTAATTGCTAAATGTGTGTGTTAGTTGGCATTCAAGGGTTTCATTTCATCCAAAGTGATTTATTGTACACAAATCCCCCTGCGGCTCCCAGAGGTCAAGTACCTTTTTGGAGGGAATGGTGAGGAGAAAGCAGGTGTGTGATCTCAGTAATTCTAATTTCAGGCTTTGGGCTGAACCTGCAGCTCTTGCTTTAACAGCAGACATCCTGAAATATAATGCATTTAATGCCATTTAGAGCATCACACATGACTGAATTAGCTGTTTAGTATTGAAATTGCATTTGTATTTAATTTAAAAAATACATTTTTACCACATCTTGTGATGGGCAGATTATTATTAGTATTATTGTTTTGCTTACTCTTGAATTTGTTTATTAATGTAAAGTGTGGCACCTTAAACAGCAAGGCTGCATACTGGTTTATGATTTTAAAAATAGGTCTTATTCACTTATGAATGATATTACATGTAAGTCTGTTTGATAAGCTGTGCTTCCATTTTAGACAGGACTTCCCCATATATAAGATTTAAGTAAAAACAGTGCCCTCCAGTGGTATACATTTAACAATTTCTGAACAAAAGATATAAAATTCATCGTATATTATCTTAGATGTTTTATATAATTAGAGTGTGTTCTACTGTTGCTGCTACTCTTTCTCTCTCTCTCTCTGTCCTTATCAGGTAATCATTTAAAAATCAAAGACAGCTTAAAAATAATCGTATATATAATATCAAATTTAAGTTGTATTTATTTACAGACAAACAAATAAATAAAATTGAGAATTAATATATATTATACATTATATATATTCTTTCAACATAAAAATATATATTAAACTGCATGATTAATACACAATCTTATAAGTATATCTCACGTGTTCAGTTCTTGAACTCCATCACAATTGTTAATCAATTCAGTGCTCACGGTATTTACATTTAACATAATACAACATCAAAGTGATTGTAATGATCCCAGAGCTGTAGCAAATACTGATTCCAGCTCTAATATTCACAGAGTTGAAATTAATTTGTTTACATCAGTCACAGCCCTTTGCTCAACTTTAATGAGTTATGATAATTAGTTTGCAGCTTAATGGGTCACTACAATCTAAGCGGTGCTAATGACTGTTACATGTTGTTCTTTCTGAGAGCCGCTTTTATCTCAGTAATTAATAAATGGGTGTCTGATAAAGTACACTTTATGTGTACTTATACAGAATAGATCACCTGTGAGCTTTGGATCTTTTTTTTAACAATGATAAAATTGAATGTGTATCTGCAGAGCAGAGTCAGAGAAGTGTGTGATGCAATGAGACATTCAGTTCACTTCAAACGTATTTGCATTCATTTTTCACAATATAAATCGTTCAAAAGCAGCTTCTCAAAATTTATAGATACACATATGCGCAAATGTTCATTGACAAAATATAAGACAGATAATTTTTCATGTATTGTAAAAATTATTATTATTATTATTATTATTATTATTTTATTTTTTTTTTTATGTGTGCGTATTATTGTAAGATAATAGTTCAGCACAGAATACTTAACATCTAGTATGCCCTTAGTACAGTCCGCCATCATGGAAATCTGTGACATTTCTTCTGGTCTGGAGGAGATATAAAGATATCTTGAAAGTTAATATGATATGATCATCTTTTGAACAGCAAGACATTTAATGTGGCTGAGCATGATGCAGTACTGCTCTCATTTAACTCACATAGGGAATACAGCATTGTGTTGTCTAGGTAACGTTAACAATGCTGTTTAATGCCTATTAAGTATTTAATGGCAGATAAAAACATCAGATACTGTAACATGATGCAGTTGCTTTCTTTGATCAAAACACTGTTTGTCTGCAGTGCAGATGTATGTTTGTTTTGGCTCAAAGCATTTCAATTCCCCACTGCTCAAAGAGAGAATAAAATAAATAAATAAATAAAAATCTCCAAGGATGTCTGGCATATAACCCACATGTAAGATGCACGTACATATGATGCACAAGATGCAAGTTGCAGTTCCCATAAACCTAAAACCGACACATCTTACCCCATTCCCCACTTTGACAGAGAAACCAAATGTTGTTGGACAAATACCAGGGCAAAAGAGATTAAATCCAACTGAATGAGCCACAACATATTGAGTTGGAGTGATAGAAGAGAAATTGTAGACCAAAACAAATTGTGATTATGTCTATGTATCCTTATTATGCCTTGATTTGTAGAAATACTTTTTTCCCCCTCTGTAAAAAAATAAATAAAAAAAATAATTCCCCTTTTTCATTGTACATGTTTAGAAACTAGATTAAACATTTATCTAGCAGTTCAAAACAGTTAACTGCCATCTAAACATTGTATTTTGCAATACAGCATGATAAATGTACTTCAATCAATTTGATCTATTAATCTTTTCATTGTATAATATTGTGTAAATTAGAGAATTCTGTTCACCCACTAGTATCTATATAATATAAAAGTTAATATATACTGATAATTCATATTTTCTAGTTTATTGTCCTTATTGTTTCTGGGAATAAAACATACTGTATATTGTTTTGTTCCCGAGCTCGTGAAGCAGTATATGATCGTGCAGTATATGAATTCGGTCACTGGTAAATTTCCTGAGAACTTTCCAGTACACAGGAAGGATTTGCAATTGAGAAAACCTTAAAATGGCCTACTCCCTGATCAGTGCCCTGACTATTGAACTAGGAAGCTGATTGAGATGAACCCTAAGAGTTCATTACAGTGTAAAAATAAAAAAATAAAAATAAAAAACTTTACGAGTAGCGATTGGCTCTTTTACTTAGAAGGAGGGGCTTTGTTCATAAAGCGGCCATATTGAACGTTGCATTTTTCCCCATTTAAAACTATACGAGTGAGGAGTGTCTTGATTATTCTATAATCTTTAGTAATTCATACTGGCACATGAATTTAATTATTATATGTATACACTTCATTATACACTTAATTTGTTTGATTTATATTCCGCTTGAACTCATTTTTGGTAGATAGCAAATTAGAATTTTGGATCTTGTTAACCACCTCGATTCAAATTAAATTCAATGTAGAGAATTTTTAGGATGAACTGATTCTCTAGAATGATTCAGACTTTCCAACACCACTTGGACTGATGACTTACGATTAAATGGGTAACCAAACCAAAACTGAACTAATCAGCTGCATGTGAGCAAACTCAGCAACTTCAAAAGTGAATCAAACTGACACTCTTTGTCATCTCTAAACCTACAAGGAAATTTTGAGTTTGTTCAGACTCATGTAACAGGCCTGCTTTTACCATATATGGCTCTGATATAGCAGTAGGACACCTCATGTAATGAACTGAACTTCCTGGTCACATACATTAACACTGACATCATACAGTATATGCTATCTTCACAATACTACATGATTCATTGCCATCAGTCTCCTAAGAAATGCAGTTTTGCTTTGTCTTTTTGAACTTTTAAATAAATATTATTGAATTCATCTTTCTGCATTGGATTTCATTAAGTGGCGCCAGTATGAGCATCAAAGTTGTATACATGATTAAACCAACAGAAGGACAGAACATTTGGTAAATTAAGTAAACATTTCTCTGAATGTTTTGTACAGCATCCTTTTCTCAATCATGTTCCTGCTTAAATGGAGCAATTTGTTTGTCTGTGTGCAATCCGCTGATGCTGGAAAATAGAAAGTACATCAAGAACTCCCCCCCCCCCCCCGTCTCTTGCCATTTTTCTCTCAATGTTTAGAAATGACAAGCAAAGTGTGTCTTTAAGTGGCAAGCCATTATGAAACATTAGCATTATAATTAGCATAATGAATCTTGTTAGAGACACTTGGTGACTGGCATTTATCAGTTTTCAAATTGTGTCCACCTTTTTCAGTATGTATAAGACTGTGCACAGTAGAACAGAGGAAGCAAGATGGTCTGTCTCTGTCAGGACAATAGTTTGCCCTAAACTAAAAATGTAATCATTCACTCACACATACTCATTTACTCTTTATATTTTAACTCCAAACCTAAATGGCTTCACTTTTCTAAACACCTGTTTGCCACTATCACTGCATAGGAAAGGAATGGATTTGATGTGAAGTCATGAATATTTTGCTCCATAAATTGAAATCTTCCAAAAAAAATCTCAACTAAAGTACATTAAAATGACTGTGAGAGTGAGTTTGGGGAAGGACTATCTGTTTGTTCAACCAGTGGCAAAAGAGCTGAGTGTTCGGGATACCTGTTCGAAAACAGGGATTTTTACCTGTCATCTGTTTGCTGAGACTACTGACAGAAACTGCACACCGCAGCTTTAAAGAATGGCTGTGGATTTGATAGATGGTGTAACACCATTTTGTGCAGATGTGACTGCTACTCCATGGTTTATCTATAAAGGAGATCTGCATTTATATTAATTGTCGGTTTTGTCTAATCTGGCAGCATGTGCATTTCTTGTTTGAAGGGGCAGGTAACTCATAAACTATAGCAGTGAACATCCATCCATTGCCAGTAGGAATTACAGAGCACAATGATTTCTGTAAGAAATATGAGACTTTGTATTTGTTTTCCCTAAGGACATCATTGAGTTCCTATTACTGGTCATTGTAGCCAGTCTGGTAAAGATTGAATCTTTAATTTTTTTCTTCCAAAGAATTACACACAAACACTCCCACCCTAGTGCTGCTGTGTAATCAAAAGAGAACATTAAGCCGAGCAATCAACATTATTGCACAGTTAGGAGTATTCATAATTCTAAATAAATATACAAACAACTGCACTGCAGTTGGATTAAATTGTTAGCGTTACTGCAAGAACAGCATCAGTGAACAGAAGACATGAGATGTAATCTGCTACAATTACTGGTGTGTGTGGGCTGCTGCAGATGTCTGGTCAATGAATGTTGAGCATGAGGTGAAAGGAAGTACTGTAGCAAAAAGACAGGCAGATTTACATGCCAAGATAACTGTGAGGAAGAACATTAAAGTGAACTACCTTGATGCTAATGCCGTGTATAGCACCTGCAGCTCTTTTTTTAATAATCCCAACATTAGACACGAGTTAATTTTTAACCAGATCCTTTATCATTACATAATCATTTTAACAGATAGGCCAACACAGTGCAGCACTGATTGAGTTGCAAGTACATAATATAGGTTTGCTAAGAAGCTATCATCGAAGGATGAAGCAGCACACTAGACCAAGTCAACAACCTACGTGTGAGCACGGTAAAGTGCGTCTCATTTCAAAATCAAACATGGTTTATACTGTAGAAGGCAAAGTTTGGTAAAAAAAAAACAAAAAAAAAAACACTGCAGTCTGATTAAATACTTTTTTTATATTAATACTATAAATTAATATTAACTTTATATTTACTTACATATTTTCATTGGATATGTATAAATATGTTGTCCACACACTGTTGGTTCATTTTTCTAAATAAAGAATGATAAGACACTACATATTTTAAATGGGGGGGACTACATCTGAAGTGACATTAGATTTGGTTATAGACTGTTTAATGTGGATCAGGGGTGATTTTAATGTATTAACATTTGCTTAAATGAAGTGAGATTAATGTATCAAATATACAATAAAATAAAATAAAAATAAATATAAAGTGACAGGCGAAGAATATCGTTTTTTTTTTTTTTTTTTTTTTTAGTTTGAAATGAAAAAAAAAAAAAAAAAACAGTATGTTTTTAAGCTGAATCATTGAATCATTTAATTCCTTCAAAATGACTAAATCATTCATCAGTGAAGCAAGTGACTGATGACTAAACCCTGTGTGGAACTGTTTTCTTATTCCCACTCCCTCTGAATTTCTGGCCATTGCTAACTGCTCCTATGTGTGTTTCTCTCCTGCAGTTTCCATTCCAGTGTTGGGCAGTAACACATTACTTAGTAACGCGCTACTGTCATTTTTATTACTTTTTTAGTAACGGAGTAATCTAACGTGTTATAATTTTGAAAAAAAGTAATTAAAGTATAGTTTCAAGCCGAGGTCTCTATACGTTAGTGCCGCACTACATTTCTGACAGAATGCAGTGTTTTATAATCTAGAGATTGAAAAAAGGATGTAGCACATGCACTGTCAAGTCAAGTGCCAGTGCCTAACCTTCTCCAGTTAGACCCGACGCAAAAGTGCAGCGCGTGAGACAAGACTTGATAGGTGAGTGCGGAGATTCGTGTGTGTGCGGGATTCAGGAGAGTAAAATGATTCACGGGACTCCAGTAAAATAGAAATACATAAAATATCTAAAACAAATACATTTTTATTCATCTATTGCACAAAAGCAACATAAACTAATATAAAATATAAACGATTAGCAGGCACAAGTGTATGAAGTTCCTATTTAGGCTATAACATGTCTTTGCAGCGTTGAGCAATGCAGTGCGGAAATTTTCATGCTTATGTTTCCTCTTATTATAACACACGGATTGTAGACATTAAGAAATATTATTTATACATATATTTATTATGTTATAAAAGAGATCTGTGAGTTTGGGATGAACTGAGATGTCTTTTAGAGATTATAAATGCAGCACTCTTTGCTTGCATTTTGCCAAACCATGCACTTGCTTTAGATAAAAATAACAGTTTTCTGTGAATGTTGTTGCTTTAATAACAAATATTTTTGCTTTATGACTTCATGAATTTCATAGAAAAAAAAGGAATGTAACTAGTAATGCAACTAATTACTTTTGAAATAAAGTAATAAAGAACAGTATCGTGATTACTTTTAAAATGAGTAATCAGTAATTTGATTACTTTTTCAGAGTAACTTGCCCAACATATATATATATATATATATATATATATATATATATATATATATATATATATATATATATATATATATATATAGTTATATTTGGGATATGAATAGAATCATCACTACCTGCATCATTGAACTCGTGACACAAGACCCCCTAGATTAAATCAGCACAGCCAGCGAGGATCGAAAACAACTTTCTTTGAATTAATGCAACCATTTTGAAACTAGCGCAACTTTTTTGAAACCTTCGTTTGTTTGTGTCATATTTATGAGGATGTCATTGCAGTATGGGTGGCTCAACTGTAACGACATGTCTATAATCCTGTACAATCTAAAGTGGTACTAAACTACAGTGGAAATGCAAAACGTACCATGCCTAACCAAATCAAGCCTTTCCATGCAGTTGGAAATTGCCATTTTGGAAGACCTGCCAAGAGAGCATTGCAATAGTCCAGCCTGGACAGAACAAGAGCTTGAACAAGGAGTTATGCAGCATGTTCTGAAAGAAAGGGCCAGATCTTCTTGATGTTGAGTAAAGCAAATCTGCAGGATCAGACAGTTTTAGCAATGAGGTCTGATAAATTCAGCTGATCATCAATCATATCTCCAAGGCTTCTGGCTGTTTTTGAAGGAATTATGGTTGATGTGCCTTGATGGTGAAATTGTGATGAAACGGTGGGTTTGCTGGAATCACGAGCAGTTAGGTCTTGGCAAGGTTGAGTTGAAGGTGAGGGTCCATCAGCCAGCAAGAAATGTCGGTTAGACAGGCTGAGATGCGAGTAGCTACCGTTGAATCATCAGGATGGAATGAGAGGTAGAGTTGAATGTCATCAACATAGCAGTGGTATGAAAAGCCATGGAAACATGCTTGTTCTTAAAGCTATCTTGTTGTTATTGGAGCGTGCCTTTTGTTAAAGCTACAGTATGGTACATGTTTGGGAACATGTTTGTGGTTAAAGCTACAGTGTATTCGGATCATGATTGTTTCAAAGCTATCTGGTTGTTATTGGGAACATGCTTGCTCTTAAGGCTTTCTGGTTTCTGTTGGAAACATGCTTGTTCTAAAGGCTATCTGGTTCTTACTTGGAACATATTGTTGTTAAGGCTTAAGCAGGTTTTGGCAACATACTCATTTGGGTCAATGAATAAGGGCAACATACTTGTTGCTCAAGTTATTGAGGTTTTAGCTGTCAGTTTTATTTGGGGGTTATTGTCAAAAGTACCCCTCTACACACTCACAGAATCCCAGGAACTAGAGCCAAACAGATATTTTAGAAGCCTTAAAATCCAATTTATTCCTTATAATAATTCACACATTAAAAACTAAGGCAGATCTTGCCACAATGAATAAATACACAATTTTCTACAAATGAAATAAAATCTGTTCCCAAACAACAGCTATCCAGATTGCTCTTCAAGCTGGCCATTTAAATCAACCCACGCCGGGGGAGGAAAAGGGGGGGGCGTGGCGATCGCGAGACACAGGGGTTCCCTGGAGGCGTGGCCGAATGCAGGCACATTAGAGTGGGGAATCCCGGAAATGTCTTCACCACCGGCAACGTATCTTCTCCGACCCAAACAAGGAGTAATATGGCAAATCAATAAAAGACAGAACCGCAACAGAGCTCAAACTCTCATTCCTGGAAGAGTGCAGAAAAACTACTTTCCTGTCCAGGATGGGGATGATGCCTTCCACTCCTTTGAGCTGTCTAGCAGGCGGCCTGACTCCAGTGTGGCTTGGCAGCTTTCTGTCCTATTGAGAATGAGAAGTTGTCGTCATAGCACAAAGCCCCTCCCTTGATATCACGGTCTCCGCCATGTTGGAAGGATACTGGTGGCGAAACAGGATTGTTTACATGTGTTGTTAAGAGGAGGTTCTCGCAATTCTGCACTGTTTTACCATGCCTGGAAGTTACTGCTGCGTTAAAAACTGCTGCAGTACCTCACGCGATACATATGGAAAACATAGGAACAATGGAATACAGTTTTTTTTAGGTTACACCAAGCGCAAAACAGCGGTATTTGGAGCTTGGAACTCTCAAGTGGCACAGAGACCTGGACCATTTACCTCGATGCACACATATGGACATTGGGAATTATATATATTTTTGGTTTAAGTTACTACACAATACAGTAGTTTAAAAGCCACAAGTCTTTGGAAAGTTTCAAGGCTTTCTGCTGCGGCTGGGTCCATCTACAGCAGTTGAAGAAAACAGTGTTGTACTGGCCAAAGTAAGTTTATTCAAATGCGTTTTAGTGTATTGTAATTACATTGCATTTAGAATGCACTTTTTGACCAAAATGAAAAGTTATTAACTGTGACTGAACACTAGATTGTAACGAGATGTTCAATGTAAACGAACGTTTCCAACATGTTTTGATGTAGACTAAAGCTGTGTATGTTTAGTTATAATTTGATTTTAACCCAATGACACATACTGTACCAGGTTTTTTTTTTTTTTTTGTTGGGGGCTGCAAAGTGGACAAACCAGTTCTGGGTTAGCTAGGGTAGTTAAATGTGTGATTGCGAGATGTAAATGTCCGGGTTATATTAAAGCCATTAACAGGGTGAATGCAAAGTGACTTACATCCTAAACAATATAATTCCCAATGTCCATGTGTGCACTGAGGTAAACTGTTCAGGTCTCTGTGCCACTGCAGGGAGCTGCCTGAGAGCTTCTCCAAACACCGCTGTTTTGCACTTGGTGTGAGCTTGTTCCTGTAAGGTCCCCTTTCTTTCGCCTTATGTTTTTGCATTGCTTTACTTTCTTCCTTTTCTTTCGCGTATTCGTAGATCCGTATCGATCTGTTCCGCCAACAAAATAAACGCGCAAAAATGAAAGCGCTCTGAAATGTTTAGTCGCCTCTGTGAAGTTCTGAAGGCATTGCCCCTGGCAGCCGATAGCGTATCCTGCCATCAGGGCCGACCAGCTCAGACCCCTCCCAAATCAACCCAAATCGGCACGTGACTCCTCAATCTCAATAAAGAATCAGCAAAAAAAGTCCTCAGCAAAGCAACTATAGCGAGCGCTAGACCATCGGCATCAAGCAATGGATTACGAGAGGGAAAAAAATAACGTTTATGGGTCATTATACGAAAACGTGCCATTTTGTGTCCCTCAGGAAAAAAAAGCTCTGTAAATCTTAATAAAACATAAAAGAAATAGAATATTTTATATTTTAGTTTCCATAATGTCTCATAATATAAGAATAAATTATTTTCTGTTTCTTTGGTTTTTAAAGGATTTTAATCACATTTTTGTACAAAGCATCTTGAAGAAATGTTGAAAATGGCCTGTCCCTCAGTAAGATTTTTCTACTTCTACTTGCTATCGAGGCCAAAAAAGTCAAACTATCATAAAAAAACATATACTTGTATAAAGCCTTAAGTGTCAGTTCATTAGTCATAAATGGATTTTATTCTTAACGTGTCAAATAAAATAAAAAAACACACAATTTAGTCGGGTCCCTAGGTTCTCGTCAACCCTGTTACTTTTTATAAAAACACCTCTTTAAAGATAATGGACTGTTCCAAAAGTTGCATCAGTTCCAGGAAGTGACATTATCTGACTTTCATGAAGTTGATGGTAGAAGACAAGTAAGTGTTCTCTTCTTTTTAATGAATTTTCTTTGAGGTTATGTAATGTCTGAAAGACAGGGACACGCTCATTGTGTCAGCCCTGTTACCAGAAAAGCATATGTTAAAAAGTTTTTTGTACATATTTAAAAATGTACATATATGATAATATTTAAGCCTCTCATTAAGGCACGTAATGTAGTGTCATTACCTATACCTCATGGCTAGTAATGGCCGGCAATAACCTTTTTCGTCAACCCTGTTACCGTCAACCCTGTAACCATTCCAGGGTAAGAGGGTTGACCCAAGTACGCTTTTGTGTGTCTTACCCATGTTGTATACACAAGAAGGGTTAAATCAAGGGCAACTGGACTAGGTACGTCCATATTTGAAGCTATTGCCTCTCATCCAAGGGGTTTCTTCATTTCTAAATGACTGATGGGGAGTGCCAGGCATTTAACCTCTGTGGGGTTGTCACCCCTGAGCCAACCCTTCTTGGATAACTATGACCTGGATGACTGAGAATTTTAACAGACATACTTTTCTTACAAATAGTATACATAATATACATGTTTTTACAGTTTTTATCCCTAAAAATCATGTTTTTTTATTTATTCTACTGATAGATAGGCTAAAATATGTTGAGGTTACTGATCTATACTGATACACACAAGTGCATTGGGTTTTATAAATGTGCTTTATAAATCAAAAGTCATTATTTTTTTTATTATGAGAAGTCAATAAATTAACAAGCTTTTCAGTTTGCATTTGGGATACTCTCCATACATGCACTCCATCCAAATAGTTTGAAAAAGTTTTCTTGTCAAAAAATAAATCAAGCTTGTGTGACTTGTATGATTATTTGATGGCATGTGAACTACTTACATTTACAGTATGCTACACAATCATAAATAATCAGGGCTGGGGTGTAACGAAATACATGTAACAGCGTTACGTATGTAAAATACAAAATATGAGTAACTGTATTTCGTTAAAATTACATTTTAAATAAGGGGTAATCAGATTACAGTAACATCTGAAAACTATTTTAGATTACCAGTGATTACTTTTATTTTGATGTAATTTATTAATTTAATATTTAAGTTTGGGGATTTCAAACAATACCGCGACTGATTTTTTCCCGTTACAAGCACATAACGACACAAACATTCTCCTAGAAATCACACTATGCATTCAGTCAACAGATCCATACGAAGCATGCATAAAATAAAGGTTTATGAAGTCAAACAATAGCTTTATGTGGTTTACAGATGAACTTCTTTATTCATTCGAAATGTTCAGTATCATCTTTGGCTCGGTAATGCAAGTTCACGATCCAATTCGTGAACAGATGATTCTTATTCGTGAATCTTTTAAAATAATAATTTCCTTTATTTATTTATTTAATGAAACCAGTGTGGAAACCAATGCTTCACTAACGGGATAGATCTGGGTCAGGGTATATTCTGGCAAACCGTTTACCAATCAAGTTTCTCAATTGGCAAAGCAAACTGTGGTACACGCCACTACCAACACAGAATGGGTAAATCTGTGTTTTCTCAGTACAATATCATAGAAAGTATGAGGTTTGAGAATTAGAAGGCGGGGCAACAGTTAAAAAATTTTAAAGTTAAAGTTCATGCAAACAGATAAGTTTCGGTTTTTCATCATTTTTATGCTAAAATATCTCAATAGAGCTGTCTACATAATATGCTGATTAGTCATGTTGAATTAAAGGTTTATGAATGTCCAATTAAGACTCCATTACAACCATAATTGTAACTCAAACAAGCAGTATAATCAATACGGTAGCTGTTGTCAACCCTGTAACTGATGTGTCAACCCTGTTACTTGTATAATATTCTAATATAACTTAAAAAATGTAAATAAAAATGTAATCAATTAATTGTAAATGTTTAGTAAGAGAGGCTAATAATCCACTCAAAATTGAATTGAGGTGTTTAATTTTTGTTTCCATACACTTTTCTTAAAACAGAAGATGCTGGGAGAGTGTAATTTGGAAATGAACGTATTCATCCCCTTAAAAAAATAAAACTTTCAATATTCTCAATTCACAAACACTCTTAATGTAACAAGGGGGCGTATATCTTCCACAGTATATCAGATTTGTTCTATACATGTATTTAAAACCTTTTCAAAAAGTAATTAATATGTTGGTAACAGGGTTGACCAAAAACACACATTTAAATTAGTTAAATGAAAAAAATGAAAAAAATAAGATAGCCTGAGATGGCACGGCACATTTTCCTGAGAGGTAAGGATCTACTTAATCCAAAAAGGGGCTTAAAGATTTTCAAAACAGAAATTTGAAAATCAAACATTAAAAGTGGGAAATGGCACGTTTTCGTATAATGACCCTTATAGGAATACTTGCGTGCGTTGTTTACTCGTATATTCGATCGATCGTGCTGTTTGCCAGCCGAGGAGCACCCGCATAGGAAAGATAGATCAGCATCCGGACTCTTTCCTGCATCGTAAGTTTCCGTCACTTTTATAGAGCTATAAGTTTATGATTATAATGATCAGGAGGTGTGGCAGCTATTTAGTCAATGGGGATCACCTGTAGTAGTCCATTACACACCCACAGTAGGCTTCCAACAAAACAACGTTAACACAGGTGCTCATTATAAACACACATCACACGTGCTCAATATCTTTACACACTGACACTGCACACTACACTGCAATCAAATTAAAACACACCCATTACAAGGGAGCCATACTATCCCTCAACCCACTTTACATTTTCCCCATCTGACATTATCAGCATATGATATTATCCATGCTAGGCTGCATGGATGTGCAGGGAGTTCTTGCCCAGAACAGAACCATAATGCCAATCCAGACTTCATGTTAATTGTCCATAGCCTTTGGTCCTGACAGAAATCAAGTTTAGTGTAAGTTCTGGCAGGTCATGTTGTGTTTTCTGTGTATATAATTTAAGCTGCACATTTTCAATTTCATTTCATTTTTATGTTAATAAATTGTTCTAAACAGACAAATTTAACCATAATATAATTCAGTCATAATTCTGTGAGAGAGTCCAATAGGGATATGACAACCAGCACAACAGGGGCTTTGTAGTGTTTAAGAGTACATCAGTGCACTAAGGTATACAAATTAAGCATGACGTCTGCTCCAGCTGGTTCACATGTCAATAAGTCAGAGGCAGATTTTATTATGTTTTGCAGGATAATAAACAAGCAATGCTTAGTGCTATGAGCTTAAAAACAAACCCACAAAAAGAAAAAAAAAATGACCAAATCATTAGCTTAATTGATTTTTTTATTTTGTCATAGGGTCTCTCTGTGTTGCCTTGGGTACTAATCAATCCCGGGTCTCTGTTGCTGTTTATGGTCTAAAAATCTCCCGAGATCCATAAGAGGTTAAGATGAGTTTACCCTGCAGCCCACCTTTAAATATTTGATTTGAAGTCAGCTGGTCAACTTTCAAAGCTCAGCCCAGCCTTATTGAAATTCCACCTTTATGCACAGGTTTGAGAGAACAAAATAAGCCCTCAGTCAGCAACACCAAGAAAAGCTTTAAATGCTGTAAAAAATAATGAAAGTTGCTGTTTTCTTTAAAGTCTACTGTAACATTATTAACATTACATTTAGCTGACGCTTTTATTCAAAGCAACTTACAATTGCTATATATGTCAGAGGTCACACGCCTCTGGAGCAACTAGGGGTTAAGTGTTTTAACTGAAAAAACTGTGTCTCACAGTGGATTCGAACCTGGGTCTCTCACACCAAAGGCATGTGTCTTATCCACCCCACCCCACATCACATTATTATCTTCTATCTTTCTTAAGAAACAGTAACACACTGACATGGTGAGTAATGTATTAGTACAAAGTGTAAACTGCCTATCTATATAGATATCTATCTATGACCTCATAATGTTTAATCTAAATATCAACTCGATTTTCTCTCTGGTGAAGTATGCCTGACTTCTCTAATCATTTGGTCCACTTAAACCCCATCCCTCCATAATCAATTGCAAGCTCACATTCATTTTTGAGTGATACACCATTCCAGTCTGATGATGATGATTATTAGTATTATTCAATAATATGTTACACTCAGATGTTAATAACAATACAGTAAATATCAGTTACTACTCTGTTGTTTCATTGGGACTTTAAGTGCTTATTTGATATGTAAAGATGTCAAGTACTAAATAAACATCAGTGAAAAATATCCAGTCAAGGTTTAGTGACAAAACAGGAAAACCAAGAATATAAATGGGAAATGTTAACAAAGAAATAACTGACTCCTTTAATTTTCCAAAGAAACAAAATGAAAGACTATTAGTTGCTGGAAACATAAACTCATCTGCAAAATGGTTTAAATTTCATGAGAATATATGGCTTTAATATTATTGCGCAATATTTTGTATTTACTGGAAAATGGTGTGTGCTTGACAACTGCATTCATTCTGTAGCGACTGGGGCTGTTCCAGAGACAGCAGACCATACTGCGTGTCTTTAATCATCACATAGTTTCCTGCAGACTGAACACATGTTGGCTTTGATTCATGCATGAGGATTGCTCTAGTAAACATATGCATGGCATATACCACCAATTGTCTATTGTGGACAAAGTATGATATTATTATGCATTCTGAAATTTCGGCTGTATATATTCGGGGAAGTCGTGGCCTAATGGTTAGAGGGTTGGACTCCCAATCGAAGGGTTGTGGGTTCTAGTCTCGGGCCGGATGGAATTGTGGGTGGGGGGAGTGCATGAACAGCTCTCTCTCCACCTTCAATACCTCGACTTAGGTGCCCTTGAGCAAGGCATCTAACCCCCAACTGCTCCCCGGGCGCCGCAGCATAAATGGCTGCCCACTGCTCCGGGTGTGTGCTCACAGTGTGTGTGTGTGTTCACTGCTCTGTGTGTGTGCATTTCGGATGGGTTAAATACAGAGCACAAATTCTGAGTATGGGTCACCATACTTGGCTGAATGTCACTTCACTTTCACTTTCACTTTCACTTTTCACTAATGTTGTCCAAGACATACTTGTATAATTCCACTGTGACTAAGAAAGCCTGTTTGAAACAAGTAAGGCAAGGCAAGGCAAGTTTATTTATATAGCACATTTCATATACAATAGTAAGTCAAAGTGCTTTTCATAAAATAAAGTAAAATAATTATGAAGAAAAATAATAACAAAAATAAAAACAAGCAATTTTAAAACTTTGGAAATGATTTAAAAACTGATTTATTTAAAACTGACTTTAAAACAGTTAAAAATAGAAAATGATTTTATGTTAAATAAAATGAATACGTAAAATACATTGCAATCAGTTCGGACATCGCACAGTGCTCATTCAATAAAGGCACAGCTAAACAGATATGTTTTGAGTCTAGATTTAAATGTGACTAGTGTTTTGGCACATCTGATCTCTTCTGGAAGCTGATTGCAACTGCGGGCGGCCTTGTTTTGTGTGAACCCTTGGTATTTCTAACTATCTCAATCCTAATGATCTGAGCGGTCTGTTAGGCTTATATTCAGTGAGCATATCTGCAATATATTTTGGTCCTAGGTCATTGAGTGATTTATAAACGAGTAAAAGTACTTTAAAATCAATCCTAAATGTAACTGGAAGCCAGTGTAGGGACCTGAGGACTGGTGTGATATGCTCAGATTTTCTGGTTCTAGTCAGAATCCTGGCAGCAGTGTTCTGGATGAGCTGCAGCTCTCTAATGGTCTTCTTTGGAAGACCGGTGAGGAGCCCATTACAATAGTCCACCCTGCTGGTGATAAAGGCATGAACAAGTTTCTCCAAGTCTTGACTGGAAACAAAACATCTAATTCTTGCAATGTTTTTTAGATGATAGTATGCTGATTTAGTTACTGATTTGACATGACTACTGAAACTAAGGTCTGTCTCCAGAATCACACCAAGATTCCTGTTTTGATTTTTAGTTGTTTGACCCCTAGAGGTAAGGTATGCATTCACCTTGAAAACTTCTTTGTTTCCAAATGCAATAACTTCATTTTTTTCTTCCCTTGTTTAACTGAAGAAAGTTCTGGCACATCCAACTATTAATTTAATCAATGCATTTGCAGAGGGAGTCAATGGGGCTGTAATCATTTGGAGATAAGGCTAGGTAAATCTGGGTATCATCAGCATAGCTGTGATAGGCAATTTGGTTCTTTCTCATAATTTGACTTAGTGGGAGCATATACAGGCTAAACAAGAGTGGTGCAAGAATTGACCCTTGTGGGACTCCACATGTCATGGACGTCCACTTAGACTTATGCTCTCCTAGACTCACATAATAGCCTCTCCCTTCTAAGTATGACCTGAACCATTTGAGTACCATCCCAGAAAGCCCGACCCAGTTTTCCAGTCTCTCTAGTAGTATGTTATGATCGACAGTGTCAAACGCAGCACTGAGATCTAGCGATACCAGCACTGATATTTTGCCAGAGTCAGAATTTAAGCGAATATCATTTATTATCTTAATGAGTGCTGTCTCTGTGCTGTGATGCGGTCGGAAACCAGACTAAAAATTGTCCAGGTATACATTTGAGTTTAAGTTTTGTTCAGCCGATTAAAAACTAAATTTTCTATAATTTTGCCTATAAAAGGAAGATTAGATATTGGTCTATAATTGCTCGAAATGGTGTTATCAAGATTGATTTTTTTCAGGAGGGGCTTAACAACTGCAGTTTTCAGGGAGTTTAGAAATGTCCCAGAAAGAAGTGAGGCATTCACTTCTAAGAGATTGCATTTATGCATTTAGTTTACAGAAGCTTTTATCCAAAACAACTTACAGTACATTCAGGTTATCAATTTATACCTATCACATGTTCCCGGGGAATCAAACCCCCAGCCTTGCACTTGATAGCACAATACTCTACCAATTGAGCTACAGGAACACAAGAGATCTGCTTCTAAACAGTTAAGCACACTTTTGATAAAAGATGAGGGAAGTGTGTCAAGATAGCAAGTTGACGATTTTAGGTGCTGCACTATTTCTTCCAAAATGTTGCTATCAATTGCTTCAAAAGTAAACATAGTATCTTTTTGTTATTGTGGCCAAATCTGTCTGACCTCTGCATTGCTTGAGGATGTGCCAAAGGAAGCTAACTCCTTGCATTTGATGTCTGAGGGCATTACACTGGGAATCTGACTTGGGGGGTCTGTCAGTCTCTCAACAGTGGCAAAAAGAGTATGAGTGTTTAAGGTTTGTATAAGGTTTGAGAATAAATTATGTCTATCTGTGGCTAGTTTCACATTAAAAGCATGAAGGCTGTCTTAATAGATGCTATAGTGCAGTGATCCTCAAATCTGGCTCGCGAGATCCAGTTTCCTGCAGAGTTTGGCTCCGACTCTAATTAAACACACCTGCCTGTGATTTTCTAATGATCCTGAAGACACTGATTAGCAAACTCATGCGTGTTTGATTAGGGTTAGAGCTAAACTTTGCAGGAAAGTGGATCTCGCGAGCCAGATTTGAGGATCACTGCTATAGTGGATTTCAAGTTTCGTCTTCCACCACATCCGCCTCAGCTTTTCATAGTCTGAACTGCTGTTGATCATCCTCAAACTGATTTCTGTCTGTTTGTTTTCTTACTGACTATTATTGGAGCAAAATCACCAATAACATTCTTAACTTTTGAGTTAAAGGAATCAAGGAGAAAATCAACAGAGTCTGCAGAAATGCTTGGTGTTAAAGATATAGCCTCCATAAACAGCACACTAGTGTTCTCGTTGATGCATCTCCTTCTGACAGAGACAGATCTAGATTCAGTGGCAGCAGAGATCAATATATCAAAGAAAATACAGAAGTGATCAGATAGTGCTACGTCCATAATTAAAATAGATGAAATGTTTAGACCCCTACTGATGATTAAATCTTGAGTGTGTCCAACTTAGTGTGTGGGTCAATGCACATGCTGAATCAGGTCAAAAATGTTAAGAACCATTATCATTTATTTTGTGGTTTTGTTTTCTGCATTATCTATGTGAATATTAAAATCCCCTGCAATAGCAAAACAGTCAAACTCTGAGGAAAATCATTTATAACATTTCTGTGACCTCTTCAACAAAGGTTTTTGGAGGCCTATAAATAATGATAAACAGAATGAGTGGAGCACCTTTTAGCACAATCCCTAGATATTAAAAAGACAAGTACTGACCAAATTGCTTGCATTGATAGACATCTTTAAATAGAGCAGCTACACCTCCACCTCTCCTAACAGTCCTGCAGACACTCATGAAAGTAAAGTTAGGAAAGGTTTTGGTTCACCTACAGCAGATAGAGGGTTTGGGCCCTGCTGTTGTGGCAGCACAGGCCCTGCTCATTTTTTTTTTATATCTGCGGACTTGCAGAGAATGAATGGGAGAGTTTAGTCCCAGCATACACCAATTCCTCAATTTTCTGTGAGAGGCACAGAAGTGGAGATGCTGGAGAAAGGGATAATGTGTCCGGTGAGCAGGGCTGTTTCTCTGGTATTTCCGGTGACTGTGATATGTTGTCCTGGTTTCCCTTGCTGTTTTCCAGAAATTTGTACTTGGGTGCTGAGTCTTGTAGCTGCTTTGATACATCACACTCTGTCTGTGAGGAGCTCTGTGGGCAGGGCTCCATTGGGATATTGTCCATCAGCAGTGCTTGTTGTGGTTTCATGGTGTTATCGGTGTCCTTGTGGGATATGTCAACCACATGATGACTCGGACCAGGTGTGTTTGGGCTGAATGAATTGACTCACTCTGCTGAAGGATGTCGGAGGGAAAAGTAGATATTTTCCTTAAGCACTCTAGCACCAAGTTTGTTTGGGTGGAGGCCATCCGGTTTAAACAGTTGTCTATGGCCCCAGAAAAGATTAAAGTTGTTGATGAAATTCACTAATTTTATATTGCAAGATCTTTGTAGCCATGTGTTCCGCCCAAGCAAACGTGAAACATATTTGTTCCCCTTGCTAGGAGTGGTCCACCGATGAACGACTGAACTTTGAGTCTTCTAAGTGTTTCAAAGAGTTCACTGAAGTCCTTCTTTAGGAGTTCTGACTGCTCTTTCTGAATATCATTTTTCCCCACATGGATGATGATTCCATTTGCAGTCTTGTGCTTCATCAGAATATTCTGAAGTTCACATCAGAGACCGTTGCTTGAGGAAGGCAGCATGTTTTTGTAGTCCTGTAATAGAGTAAACCACTATCAGAGGACTAGGCTCTGAATGCCACTGTCTGCTCAACCTTGAGCGCCTGTTAGTAGCGGTGTTAGCTGCTGGCTGATCTGATCCATTTTTAATCACATTTGGGGATTCCTCACCTGCATTCATTAATGCTTCAAATCTGTTCTCAAGATGTATAGGGGGGTGGTAGAAAAACAGTATTCACAAGCCTTGTCATAGTCGAATCTGGGGTAGAGGATGCTACGGCAGCAATATGAGAAACTCGTGACAAACTGATGTCTCGTGTTCCTTTGGGTCCCTCTCCCTGTTTGTGCCATCAATTAGTGTGCCGATCAGTTTCGGCTTGTTCCTCTACACTTGGTATAAACTGTTGAGATTCAGAAGATTCATAGGAGTCACCGGCTGTATGCTGAGGGTCCATGATGACGGTCTGCTGAGTGTTCCGCCTGTTTTGGAAGTTTCAAGAATCACAATCCTTTGTAGAAGTTTGGAGCAGTTCATGCAACAAGTATATTCAACAGGAGGCATTTTCTCTCTCTTCTGTTTGAATGTAGGCAGTTGTTTTCCCGTCTCTGTAATGTAAGCTGCTGGCAGTGGGAGGCAAAGTGTTCTTTTTATAGTATTATTCCAGTCCCCAAAGAGTTTTTGGTTTTAGTTTTTGTGCCAAAAATCTGTTATTTGATCAATGTGCTGATCTGCTGAATTAAAAATCCTAGAAAAATCAGTGAAAAGTACAGAAATTAGAAGCAAAGCACAGAGCAGAGCAGTAAGCTAGAACGTCCGAACGGTAGCGAAGCCAGAAGCAAAGCAGTAGACTGTATAAATAAGTTTATGTCATTTATATACTGATTCACCTCTTGATTCTCTTCCCTTATGAAAAATTTGTATACTTAAAACTAGTATACTTAAAAACTAGTATACTTAATTCATTAATTCCATTCAAAAAGTGAAACTTGTATATTTATTCATTACACACAGACTGATATATTTCAAAGGTTTATTGACAGTTGACAGATGATATTCTAATTATATGACCAGCACCTGTATATATTTTGTTAAATGAATATCTGGACAAAACATCCAAAGAAAGAACAGGGCAGATGCAACAAAAACAAAAACATTTATTCTAGCTTCATGCATTCTTTTTATAAACACTTTAATGTGTTTCATAAAAAAATAAAGAAGTAAAATTTTTTAACAAAAAGCTGAAAAAAGACTATGAATAGGATTCAGAATGAAAATCAAAATGTAGATGGAGTCGATCAACACCCCAAAGATTGACTGTAATTATTACCTCTTCATTGGTCAACCTTTTACTCCACAACGTTACAGTTTTGAAGCTGTTTCATGTCAAACGATCATGTTACATGTGTTAGTATCTGATGTTTCTTTTTTCTTCTTCACTTGTTTTTTTTTTTGGGGGGGGGGGGGGGGGGATTCTGTGCAGAGGGTGTGTACTAGCGCCCTCTACCATATAATAATGAAAACAGATTCTAGGAGTATAGCTCAAATACATTGTTGGGCAATAGCAATCACTACAAGCAGCAAAGCTACTATTTTAGCTACATTTCTCAGTAGCGGGGTCGTAGCTTCGCTGCTTTCTGAATCAAATAGCTTTTCAGTAGCGGTGCTCTTTTTTTTTTTACCAAGTAGTGCAGTAGCTTCCACACAAGCTACATTTTCGCAAGCATTTTTTGAAGCTCAAACTCAAATCGGGAAATACAACTGCTAAGATTGCTGATCCTGGATCAGTAGTGACGCTACGGCGCCACTTAATCTTGTTCGTGTTTACGGTGGATAGCAACAATCATCTTTATGATGCATTACAGCTACCTTCTGCTCCGGATGGTACCACTCCTTGGCCAGTCACGCAAAAAAATTATTTGATAAAATGATGGCATAGGATGAGGTCGGAGAACAGTTAATCCCGAGGAGTGAGTCGACGTGGCTGTACCTCGACAAGTACATGACACTGACCGAGATAACAGAGAGAAAATATGTTTTCAGATGCTGCTTGTAAAAATTATCAGGGTCCAGCCTGGCCATTTTTTTTTTTTGTACTGTTTGGGGGTCTTGCATTTTGTTCTGCAAAGGCCTACAGTACATTAATCATGCCCATGCAACAGGTGCACACACTTACTTGTGCGCACATTGTTAATTACATGTATTTTGATTGTTTTTGTTGCCAAATTGATAAGGAACGCAAAAAAGTTTTGACTTAACTGAGATAGCATTGACTTGTAATAAAACGTGTTCAACATAAAAATTTAATTTTAAAAGTAGCTTAGATGTAGCAAGCTACTGTTGATGTAGCTTAGCTTGCTACATTTCCCGGGGGGTAGCTTCAGTGTAAGTCTGTTTTTCATGTCTCCCTTTGTTATATCTAATGTGACCACGCCCCTGCGCTGAACGCGCTATTCAGATTCAAACTGAAGCGCGCGGCTTGAATACACCCACACAGAAGAAAAAGCAGCGAGACTGTTCAAGTTTTTTTTTTTTTTACTGTTTGCTTCGCGGTGAGAGGAATAAGACATAATTCACCCCAAAAAGATGCTAACGCACAGTTTACCGTGGAGGTCTGTGCGGAACAACCAATCAAAACTGACTATGTTAGTTGACCAATCAGAACACAGTATGCTACCGAAAGGTGGGGTTTAAGGAAACTGAATCTTTTGAACAGCTTCGCGCGAACAGTTTGGGGATCTCTGAGAATTGAGGTAATTTTAAAATGATATTTTGACAAAATGCTATGTTTTTTAACCTTGGATGGATTTAAACCTAATGTACAGGACTTATTAACAGTGATAGGAAGCTTAGAATTTTCATCTTACTGGCTCTTTAACAAATCTGATAGTGAACCTATTCAAATAATTCAGACTCTTCAGACCCCACCGCAAGGCTGGATGAAATGTTAAGAAAAACAATTCTCATATAGAAAATAGTTATTTTGAATTACATTTATATTTCACAATACTCCTATTTGTCTCTATATTTTCAATCAAATAAATGCAGTCTTGGTAAACGTAAAAGTCAAAATATGAAGAAAACATTCCTGATGAATGGTAGCATATTATATAATTATTTAATGTTTTATTGGGTTAATAATCATATTAATTCCCACAGTATATCTAATATAAAGTATTATCATTTTATCTGTCAAGTACTGCCCTACATTGCCATGTTAATGCAAGCATTAACATTTTAGACACCCAATATCAGCTGTATAATCCACCTAAAATGTCACTCTTTGTTTGATAGTTCATAGTTTATTTAGTAGTTAGTTAGTTCGATAGTTTATTTGCAAAGATCCAGCGGTATGCTGCTGTACATATGTATATAGACAAGTGAGCTATAGATCGGTTGACTGGAATTAAATGGGAACTTAGTGAATCAGGGCCAAACTGATCATTTTCCAATCATGGCCTAGCATTAACCGTTAGGCATTCTGCTCACACACAAAAGTAACTGGAACAATTTGTGTCATCCATTTCAAATTACAGATGATGGTTTAATCAAAGGCAAAATTGGGCCCAGTGCTAATGCTCAGTTTCTATAGAGGGTTCTTCACGGCACAGTAATTCTCAATTTTTACTCAATAAGCTTGACAGGGGCACAATCAAACATTTCGTGTTATTCTGCCCTTGGAATGCCTGTGTTAATGATGAAAGAATAGTTGTAATTGAGGGCCAGCGATATACTAGACCATTTTGGTAATCTGACCTGATATGTTATGTGTAAACATGATAGCTAATCTTTATTTAGCTAAATCAGTATTTACCTGCTCTTACTAGCAGCACAAGGTCAGGTGGGAAGCTGTGAAACCTATAAGTCTGACCAAAACACACACAAAACAGAGCTCAAATGCCTTCAGATACTAATAATTACAAAAGGAAATCCAAAAGAACATTTAATGTTTGAAGAGTCTGCCAGTAAAGGTTGATTGTGAATTTAGCATATATTTTATTATTTATTAATTTATTTGTTTTTGTTTGTTTGTTTTTACTAGTGCAGTATGACCTTGTATGGGAGATAAAGTCACTTTCCAACACTTCCATACTAGAAAGGAAAAATAAGTAAATAATACTTGCTTACTAGAATGACTTATAACATTTTAACTTTATTGCTTTGGCAATTATCAGTAAAAAAAACATAGGTAAAAAAGATAACAGGGATGGACCTAAAATGGACCGGAACTAAACTGTTTTGTCTCATACAATTTAATGTTGCTACTGAAAAGAGATTCATTGATATCCATTAAATGTCTCTGTGATACAGCAAGATTCATCAATGGCACATCTTTGAATTATTCAAAATAGTGCACAAACAATTCCATCTCTTATAGCAACAGTAGAGCAATAGAGAACAGTAGAGAATTCTACTGGTTGAGCCAAAATAAATTATATTATTTTTATTGTTATTGATTATCAGATGTTAATACAAAATATAAAATAAAATAAATAAAATTACAATGCATAGCCATAATTGTTATTTGACCTATAGGGCAACAGACCTGTTGCATGAAGCTAGCTGACAAACTATTGCAATAACAAGCAAGCCTTATTCAAGTACTGAGGGAAACGTAGTTGATATTTTATACAATGATGTGGAGCAACAGGCCAATATTGCTGAATGCTCTATAAAGCATTACAAACTGCCCATGCTTCCTTCAACAGACATACCCATTTTCAAAGGAGATCCTCTCAAATGTAAACTGTTCATTCAGGCCTTCGAACATAGAGTTGAAGACCGTATGGTTAACTATAAGAGCCATTTGTACTTCATGGAACATTACATGACTGGAAAGCCGAGATGGTCTTTACTGCTGAACACAAGATGCAGGGGGTGTGATTGGATCCAGATCCAAGTCCTCCCACCTGACATATACCTAAACCCAGTTCACTCCACGCCCCTGATCACTAAACCCACACATCTCCACCCCTAAGAGGACATGTTTTAATATAAAAAATGATTGGATTCATCTCAAAGAAGAAAGTCATATACACCTTGGATGCCTTGAGGGTGAGTAAATTATGGGGTAATTTTCCTTCTAAAACATGTAATACAGCAAATCTTAATACATCATGTTGCATGATTTGTTTAAAGTGTCCTCACGTTGCATCTGAAAAGGTCAGCAGAAATAACTTTTCATCGCTAATGTTGCTGCATGTCTTTAGTAAATCCTGGCAGTAATTTTTTTATGGAAAAAGTGTGTCAAATCAGAGGGGAAAAAAAGCTAAATAAGACATCATGTAATCAATTAACCATAACCTATTGAAGACACCACAGTTAAGTAAAAGATATGATTCATCAATAATAATCAAGTCATAATAATGAAAAATGTTCTCATATTTATGACTTAGCATCTGATTAAATTAAGAAACCTTCTCTTCATAATGACTTGGCATGTCATAATAGTGAAAAACCTTGAAGAGATGCATAAGATGAAACTGATCCAATCTTTGGGCTGTAGCAGATGTTTGATGATGCTCTCCTGCTCATGTCTCTTTAGACGCTCCGCTCATATCTGCATTCAGAACAAAGCTTGGATTGGCAGGCACATCAAAAGCCATGCTGTAAAATCTTGAGAGTAGGGTTCAATGCTCCAGGGATTTTTCTTTAGCAGGTAATTTTGTTGCCTTTCAAAGAAACAGTACTCAGTGCTGACTTTTGTTGGATCTCATTCCAAACCAGCATTTGCTGTTTGGGGTAAGTCTGTCTTAAGGCACAGGGTGCTGATCCTATATCAGCCCACTAGTTTTCTACATCACCGCTCCTTTCCATAGCATATTTCCCTTTTGTGTTGGAGGACTAACAGCTTGATGAGAATTAATTCATGTGACAAATCTCCAAGCTTTCCCTAATGAAGGCAGCCCATCTTCCTGGAAGCGTTTCAATGTTTACGACAAGTTATATAATTCATCACATTCTCATTAGTTTATAATGGCATGCATGTGACCACTGTAGCGCAGCTGAATGATTTATGTGATCATAAGGGAAATTTAGCATTTGTCTGCAAATTTAACTCAGCAAAATAAACTTGTTTTCTTCTTGGAACATGGTATGCTCAACAAAGAGCCCGTCTCAGCTGACACATCAGTGACTTCAGAACAACACGCATCTTTTTTAGCATTTAATCATTGTTAAAAGCGCTATATAAATAAATAAAAGTTGAATAATTACTCTTGTTATAACCCCGGAGTGCACTGTACACCAGGTCAGGGCTTCTCAAAAGGCAGGCTAAACCTCAACAGTTGCTACTTTCAAGAAGGAAAACACTTCAGAGACTCAACCATGAAAACAATTCTGTAAATTTCCCTCTTAGTATTTGTTGCGTTCTAATACTTGAGAGTAGATCAGAATCACTGCACTGGATGACCTTTTCACATCTAAAAGAATATTATAAGAGTTCAAGTCAACATACCTTCAAAGCTGACCCAATTTTCTAAATACACATTCCTAATCATATAGTGCTCAATTCAGTTGAGGAATGAAAAAGAAACCGACTTTCATAATCCCTGTATTTTCATTGCAAAAAGTCGCATATATCTTATCAGAAAGTTGAAAAATGTTGCGTTTACTTCACTCAAGTAAAGCGCCATTATTTTCCTCCATGGGTACCTTTTGAAGTGACGTAATTATGCGATGTTAACATCATCTGCAAACACCGCTGTGAAACGCGCGAAGCAGTTTCCCGATTTGTTACATGACAGTGGGGGCAAATTATATTGCGGGAACTTGTGAAAACTGCAGTTTGATGAAAAAGAGGAAAAAAGTTGATTCCCCCAACACCCTTTTCTCACTAGGCTACTAACAGTGTAAGAGGCTACGCAGTTATAATTTCCAATTTCACAGTGGACTGTTCTAGTTTCATTCAGAAGTTAATGCAACTTTACAGTTGTAAGATTGCACTTTTTTGTTATAGAACAGTCCCAAAATCTTACAGTTGTAAGTATACTAGTAGTATGTAACATAATTTAAGTTGCAGTAAGAGATTGCACTTTCTGCATTGGAAGCACTTAATTTACCAGCGGTGGTGGACGAAGTACACAAATCACGTACTTTAGTAAAAGTACAGATACATATAATAAAATATTACTCCAGTAAGAGTAAAAGTACTCCTTTTTCAATTTTACTCAAGTGAAAGTACAAAGTATTCGATTTTTTATGTACTTAAGTAAAAAAGTACTGAAATTGTATATAGGCTACTTAATTTAATTTTATATTAGCACAGATTTTTATTAATCCTACTGCTCAAAATACCTGGGATTTTTTCCATAATAAACACTATATGGAGTCAAGATATATTTTTGTTGTTGTTATGGACTACGTTGATAATTACTGTAGTTACCATGTTCTGAACATCACATCCTTTCTTTTTCTCCCCAGATGTAATCTATATATATATATATATATATATATATATATATATATATATATATATATATATATATATATATATATATATATATAGGTGTTTGAATAAAAATATTTGGACATTATTTATAAAAAAATTATCTCAGGTTAGCACCAGCAAGATTGTTAGCTAGACAGTTAGCATCAGATAACAATATTTACTTATTTTCAGTACGGTTATGAATAAACATTCATGTCTGTCTACTCGTCTAGTTAATCCAAACAATATGTATAATGTTACTGTTAGTAAACAATATAAAAACAGACGTCACATAGGATATGGATGGTAGCATTTTAATAAAACTGTTAACATTACGGCATTTGACGTGCATGAGTTATTGAATTTAATCTGTGTTATTTAAAAGGTTTTTTATTTATTTTTTTACCTAAAATTGATGTGTCTGCATCGTCTGCACTCGAGCATTTCAGTGGGCTTAAATAGATCACTCTTTACAACGGATTTAGTTCCCAAACAACTGACAATTTTGACCTAAATATGATTTTCAGTTACAATAATTAATCCAAAATTTCGACATTAATAACTTACTTTTAGTAACATCAGACGCACGCGCACTCACAAGATCTGCCGGTTCTTACTTCTGGAGACTCGCACTAAACGGTTCATTTGAATCAGTGAGTGGTCGACTCCAGAACAGCTGCAATCGGATCATCCTAATTCGTAAACAAATCGTTTGTTGTGATTCGCGATCCGATTAAAGTCAGGCGGCAAGGAAGGCGACCGGAAGTTGAAGTCGGCTGCATGCTGCCATCTTGTAGCAGAACTTCACTTGCGTTAGCATTCCCATTGACTCCTATTCATTTTGGCGTCACTTTGAGAGCGAATAACTTTACATCTGAGGTGTTTAAAGACTCCGTTTGTCCATTATTTATTTCTAAAGATACACAACAATGTATAAAGGGCTCCATTGCCTTCTTTGTTACATTATGTCCCGTAGAAACAGTTTTTGTAAAAAATAGGCTAACGATTGTGTCATAACCACGTGACTCTCTGTCGCATAACCGTACAGACAGGAGGAGAAGCTCGCAGGCAATTAACTTAATATGGCGTACTGGTGTTACATTTTAAAATACTATACAAAATAATTAATCAGAATACTTACTCCTGCTCACTCACGCCAAAGAATTCCCCGCTCAAGCTCGCCGTCTCTGCAAGATTAACGATGGCAGTTTGCACGCACAGCTACTACAACATTTACATCTGTCAGACAGGTTGCTGACGTCGTCAAGCTTCGTTTGAGTCTGCGCGTCAGAAACGGTAGTGCTAAAAAACGCAAAAAATGGGCTTCAATTGTCTCAGTTGAGTTCCAATGGGGTCGCTGTGTCCATTTCTTTTACTGTCTATGATTCAAGTTTATTTTGAAAAGACTCATTCGTTCATGATATATCAGACACCGCTTTTGCGTGTCGGAGCACGTGATATATTATAGGGAGTAACGATATGTTTTCTGAAATGTAATGAAGTTAAAAGTACGATCTTATGCTTTGGAATGTAGTGAAGTAAAAGTAAAAGTTACTCAAAATAAATCTACTCCAGTAAAGTACAGATACTTAAAAAATTTACTTAAGTACAGTAACGAAGTAAAACAACTCTGTTACTGTCCACCACTGTTTACCAGAAGATGTCTGTTTTGTATAGCTACATCTGTAAAACAGGAAGCACAAATTTATATATTTTTTATATTTTATCTATTCATTTTTACAGAAGTTGTTGAATATTCTTTTTGTAAAGCTACAGAGTTTGAGCCAATTAAGGTCTGAAATAAAACAGAACAAGGACTTAACTATTCTGTGATTTAGTATGCTTGGTTATCATAGGAAGTTATCAAAAATTACTCTTTACATTAAAGGGGGGGGGGGGTGAAATGCTATTTCATGCATACTGAGTTTTTTACACTGTTAAAGAGTTGGATTCCCATGCTAAACATGGCCAAAGTTTCAAAAATTAAGTACGTTTGAAGGAGTATTTCTGTTCCAAAAATACTCCTTCCTGTTTGTCACAAGTTTCGGAAAGTTTTTTTTGAGTATGGCTCTGTGTGACGTTAGATGGAGCGGAATTTCCTTATATGGGTCCTACGGGCACGTCTGCCGGAAGAGTTCGCGCTCCCGTATAGCATAGCAGAGATGAGACATCCACTGACCAGAGCGAGAGCGTCGCGGAATGTCACAAAAGAAGTGTGTTTTTGGTTGCCAGGGCAAGACAACCCTGCACAGATTACCAAAAGAGAAACAGCATTAAGGGACCAGTGGATGGAGTTTATTTTTACAGAGCATCAACGGAGTTGTGCAAGTGTTTGTGTTTGTTCCCCTGCATTTCGAAGATGCTTGTTTTACAAACAAGGCCCAGTTTGACGCCGGATTTGCACATCGTTTATTTCTTAAGGATAATGCAGTCCCAACGAAAAAGGGTCACGATCGTGTGTTGGAACCGCAGGCGGTGAGTAAAACTGCTTCAAATATCTCTGTGTTGTTAACTTAGCTATCGTTGTGTAAGCACATCAAGTAAACAACATGCGATGTTGTCATCAAACTGCACTTTCCACATGTACAGCTTAAAAAAAAAAACAAAAAAAAAACCGCTAAGCAAATATATACAGTTTAAGTACATACCACATAGAGACGTCGTTGCTGAGGCTGCTCTTGTTAAATTTCCGCCTCTGGGTCTGATTCTGGATCATAAATATACGCTGAATCTGACTGTTAGCCAAGGTTTGTTTTGGTTGTTTTTTTTCCTCAGCTTCCAAACGCTCTCAACGCAAAAGCCTACTGGCACTCGTGATTCTTTAGCTCCACCCACACGTCACGCCTCCAGCCGGTCGTGTTTTTCCGGGAAAAATCGGTACAGACTATCTTTCTCTTATGAATATAATAAAACCAAAGACTTTTTGGAGTTAGGAAGGATGCAGTACTACTCTATAGGTACTCAAGATTAACAGGATAATCCCCCCCCCCCCTTTAAGGTAGTAGCCTATTGAGAAACAGGGTGTTGGGGGAATCACCTTTTTTTCTCTTTTTCATCAAACCACATTTTTTGCAGGTCCACGCAATTTCATCGCATAAAATTGCAAAAATATCATGCATATTGAATCGCATTTTTAAAGAAAACGTGCCGCAAAATCAAAGATTATTGTCCGCAACAATCACACAAAAATTCCGCGTTTTTCTGGAGGGACTGTCAAAATATAATAAATATAATATGAAACTGGTTTCCATACTGTACACTATAAAAATAAAGGTTCCGACTGGGGTTTTCACAGTGATGCCATAGAAGAATGGTTCCAATGGTACCTCTATCCATTGACGGTTAATCAGCATCCCTCCTCCACCCCATCTCCTCACTTCGAGTTCACTTTATAATTAGATGGGGAAGGGGGGGTACTCTAGGTTCGGGCCATTCCCGAGCTCGGAGCCCTTCCCCAGACAGCATGCCAAATACACATACCATACCTCAGCTAATTATATGTAAGCATGAACTTGTGAAAAAGTGTATGGCACTTAAATGGTTAGTTCACCAAAAAGGAAAATTATGTCATTAATGACCCTCATGTCGTTCCAAACCCGTGAGACCTCCTCATCTTCGGAACACAGTGTATTTTAGATTTAGTCCGAGAGTTTTCTTTCCCTCCATTGAAAACGTATGTACGGTATACTGCCCATCAGTGGCGTAGCCAGGGGAGGGGCCATGGGGGCACTGGCCCCTCCTGAAAACTGATTGGCCCCCCAGTGTGCCCCACATTTTTACACGTCTGTCACTCACAAATTCAAATTATAATCTTTCAGTTTAGTAAATAACTCATGATTGAGTCGCAATGCTTCTCAACAAGGACCAAGAATAGCGAGCTGCTGTTTTCCAACGAAAAAAGCACCTATTTTAAATAGCTTATGTTTTTCGATTAGCGAGTTGTTGCAGTGCAAGAAGTGTTTGGTACTAACGTTAACGTCTTTCGGTGTTAGACAGACCAGGTTCGATGACGATGTTATCTCCTAGAGCAAACCAAGATGCTAATCATTATATTTACTATGCTCCTCTGATGCTGAATGTAAAAGGGGTTTACTGCGTTACGATTTACTTATTTTTCGGCCGAACGCGCCGATATAGGCAACAACGCAATTTAAAGCAATGGTTTAAAAAAAACTATAATAGCAATTCTAATAAAGTCATTATTGAATCATGCAGTCGATTAGCGACTTTTTTCACTCAAGTGAGGTGACGAAACAAATCGTGTAATGTTTATCTAACGCTCCACACTTGAGACTTTTTTTTAAAAGTCTGTATGGGTGAGACACATGCAAAAACATCGTTTTTTTTTACTGGTCAATTTTGAGATTTGGGGCTGTTTGTCTTCAGTAACATGTCTTCTTTCAGACTTGTGGTGAAAAAAAGTCCAAAATACACATATAGGTCTTTATTTTTCTACACCTTTAGTCTATTTGCGTCTGTAGATTCCTAATAAAATCAGTTGGCGTTCTAAAATCACCATGGTGCTCCGCGATTGCTGTCTGCACCCTGGAAAGCTCTCTCTCTAGCTCTCTCTCCCTCCCTTCACAGAAGTTATTGACAAAACGTCATTTGATGACACCCAGAAACATTCTCAAAAAAAAATAATACATAATTATTTAATGCATGATTAAATAGCAAAATAAATAACTAATACTAAAATAACATTGGACTAATTAAGCTATTCTAAACTGTTTTATAGGATCCATATATTTTACATTTTACCTTTTTGAACAAGGAGCTTTCTAACAAAGTATGGATATATGATATTTTTAAATCAATATGCTCAAGATTAATTAGCCTTGACATAAGTAGATTTTGTTTATTCATCAATGCAAATTTACTGCATCTGCTGCTATGCCAATTGAATGGTATGTGGATAATAAACAAAAACATATTATGAAATTATATTAAATTTATATTAGTTATATTAATTAATTGTGTATTTATTTCTATGAATTATTAATGTTATTCTGCATTTATATAAATAAGGCTATTATATATATATATATATATATATATATATATATATATATATATATATATATATATATATATATATATATATATATATATATTATATAAGGCTATTATAAATAAATTATATTATTATTATTTGTGAGTTGTACACTATTCATACATTGGATTATTTTATTTATTACAGTTTTCTTTCACTTTTGTAAAGTAAAAAGTTAATACAAATTGTATTAGATTTTTATTTTATTTTATTTAGAGCAGTGAATAACTGCTATTAAAATATAATAGGGTATCACTGTTTACTGATTTTAAAGGTTACTGAACTCTTGAAATGATTTGGATATACATTTCAAACAACACAAGATTGGCCCCTCTGTATTAATCGTGGCCCCTCTTGTGCCCCCAAGTTGAAAAACTCCTAGAATCGCCCCTGCTGCCCATGTCCAGAAAGGTAATAAAAACATCATCAAAGTAGTCCATGTGACATCAGACAGTCAGTTAGAATTTGTTGAAACATCGAAAATACATTTTAGTCCAAAAATAGCAAAAACTAAAACTTTATTCAGCATTACCTTCTCTTCCGGGTCTGTTGTGAGCGCGTTCACTGCAGTTTAGGGATGTCCGGTTCGTGAATGAATCACTCAATGTAACCGGATCTTCTTGAATCAGTTGAACAAATCGAACTGAATAATTTGAAACTGTTCTCGTCTCCAATACGCATTAATCCACAAATGTCTTAAGCTGTTAACTTTTTTAATGTGGCTGACACTCCCTCTGAGTTCAAACAAACCAATATCCCGTAGTAATTAATTTACTCAAACAGTACACTGACTGAACTGCTGTGAAGAGAGAACTTCTTCACATCTATCTTAAACTGTGTTCCGAAGATGAACGGAGGTCTTACGGGTTTGGAAAGACATGAGGGTGAGCCATTAATGACATAATTTAGATTTTTGGGTGAACTATCCCTTTAAGGATTGCAGGGAAACTGGCATGTCAAAATAAAGTTCTGTTTTACATTGTTGTTGTTTTCCCCCTCCATCAATGCATCACATTACAGATATAACTGTGTTGCGAAAACAGTTTCATGTTGACTCCACCAACAAAGTCTGGTTTCTAATAAGTTCCCATCACCTTGTCCCAGTGCTAACATCTCTATTACAGAAACTGCTGAAATCAAAGGAAAGCATCTAAGAAGATGATTGGATTTCATCAGTCAAATGTTAGATTCATATTGCGCATCTCAGTTTTCCACAGCTTGAATGTCAATGAGCTCCTGTTTTGGTGAAAAGGTCATTTGTATGGCATGTATGAGGTGTCGGTTTCATCAGGGTTTGATGTTATTGTAAGCATTTGTCACATATAACTACTCCAGAATAGGCTGATAAGAGAATTTATGCATTATCAAGTCTTTCCCCATCCTCATTATGCAGCGCATGGCTTAATGTTTTTTTTTTTCTCTCTCTCTTCCCCAGAAGGGCTCTCTCAATAGAATTCATTATAACTTTAAAGAGTTTTCTTATTGCTTTAATGAAATTTCTCTTTGACTGACTGTTAATGTACTTTCTGTTTGGTCCTATGGGCAGAGGTAGTAGTTAATCTGTCCATTTTCTGCAGCAGAAGATGTCCCGCTGGCCCTGGTGTTCATGTATATTTTAAAGGTTAGAATTAATAAAGCTAGAATTAATAGGTTATCTTATTAAAACAACCTACTTTCAATTCTACAGTGGATTTTATACTAATCCTTCCTGAATTTAAGTTGAGCAGCAGTTATTTATTTATTTTGCAAATGCTTGAGAACTTTTAAGCACCAGCTATAAAATAGCAAAATGTGCATCTGGCCAGGTGTCCGATGTATTAAGATTGTTGAACAAACTACTTAAATTGTGTTACATATGTGTTCTGCACGGTATAACCAATAACCTGAAGGTCAAATGAAGAAATAAAATGTTTGTGAAGCTCCATTTTGTTCTATAAATGTCTGAAACTGGCTACTGGTTATATGAAAGCTGTTGGGTGTTAAATCATGCTGTCAAATATATGGAATCAAGGTTCGGAAGTGACATTAACAAATAGGATCAAAGACTCATTAGGATTATTGCCATGGCAACAGAGCTGGACATAATAGCTCGATTAATGACGTTGTTCATGAGCTAATTAATCAGATAAGTAGTAGAGCCCTTAGATAACTTACAAAGAATATGAAATTATGAGTGAAGACGTGTAAGCCTCTTCAGCATATGCTGTTTTTTTGGCAGAATCTTCATGTACTTATTGCACAAAGGCTTACAAAATATACATCTGTATGTTCTTAATAGTGGTGTTCTCTATGGCAAGCATCACTGCAAGTCTACTGTTGCTCAGAGGTTTAAAGATTTCATCAAACCCTTAACCCATATTATTTTTGAATGCATTATAGGCATTCATACATATACGCATTATATACTTCATATTGTGTTCATATAGGCTTCATATTGTGAAGAAACTCATCAGCGATGTCAGTTTCATCAGCATTCATGATAAAATATTGTGAACTCTCCCGAAGGTGACGGCAAAGATTTGAAGCTTTTCTGTTACAAAAGATCCACAGGAAACATTCGCAATCTTGCCCTGGCAAGGTAAGAATAGCTGTAGTTTAATAAGTATACAGCAATAAATTTCAATCCTGGTAATTTGATGAAGTTAATCTGTGTAATGCAGATAAATCAAATTAGGGGATTTTAACCTGAAATCTCTGGCTCCTTTGAGTAAATAACTGAAGTGCAAAATAAAAGCTGTAAAAGAGTACTTTCATGCAACAGAATTCAGTGGTTTTTGGTGATGTGTGTAATTAGGAAAATGTCATTCCATACGATTTTCTGAAGCATATAAACAAAAGCAGGGTCATTCTCTAGGATGAGTCTCTTTACTGGTACATTTCTAAGCATTCAGTCAAGAATAATAATATAATATTGATGCTAAATTAGTACTAAATTAGTATATATATATATATATATATATATATATATATATATATATATATATATATATATATATATATATATATATATATATCGTGACGGGAGGAGCACAGGACAGACACAGTGGGCGTGGCGTCAGGCCTCGGAGAGGCTTTTATTAAAGAGCCAGTAAGATGAAAATTCTAAGCTTCCTATCACTGTTTATAAGTCCTGTACATATTAGGTTTAAATCCATCCACGGTTAAAAAACATTGTCATTTTGTCAAAATATAATTTTAAAATTACCTCAATTCTCAGAGATCCCCAAACGGTTCGCGTGAAGCTGTTCAAAAGATTCTGTTTCCTTAAACCCCACCTTTCGGTAGTATACTGTGTTCTGATTGGTCAACTGACATAGTCAGGTTTGATTGCACAACTTCATGGTAAACAATGCGTTAGCATCTTTTTGGGGTGAATTATGTCTTATTCCTCTCATCGCGAAGCAAACAGTAAAATAAAAAACTTGAACAGTCTCGCTGCTTTTTCTTCTGTGTGTGCGTATTCAAGCCGCACGCTTCAGTTTGAATCTGAATAGAGCGTTCAGCGCGGGGGCGTGGTCACATTAGATATAATGAAGGTAGACGTGAGACATCGCGTTGTTTTCATACGGATTACTTAATCACAGAATATCTGTTTTCGGCAGCACTTGTTTAGTCTTAAAGTAGACATGTCAAGCTTTCTATAGATATCTCTCTCATGTATCTTCGTTGAGTATTCACGGAGTTGCACTTCATTTTAATGACGTGTTTGTAAATGAAGATCAGCGCAGACAGGCTGCAGACAGCACACATACTGATAAGACGCTCGGGAGAAAACAGACACATAACTTCATAATCATACTTCGCGTTGTGATTCGGAGATGCTCGTTGTTCTAAATAAAGTAGGAAATGAACCCTCTTTTATGGCCAAATGCTTTGAAAATCCCGCCTTGTACTCACTGAGATAAGAAAAGCAGTCATCAGTGAAATGTTGTGGACACAACAAAAGTGATTTGTTGTACTGCTCTGGTATTGTGGTAAAAATGAATTTTAGCCATTGGTTCTTCTGATCTTCATTCTTTGGCAGTGAAAATAAAACAAACTTGCCTTTACAATTAAAAACACACTGTCTCCTCGACATGATGCTATCACACCAACCACAGCGTCTGTGTGTGTGAGTGTGGCGGGGCAGGTCAGAGTTCCGTTTCTCCCAAGACGGTAGGCGGAGATTATTATGCAAAGTGTTCCTAGTGACGTACATAGAGATGGGCAAAAGATTTGAAATCTATAATGACTCGTTTCAGCGATTCAGAGTTGACTCCTTACTTTAGAAGCCAATAACTTTATAAATCGTGTACTTTTTGGTTTAATTACTTTGCACATTGTTTACAATGATGGACAGCTACATCATACACTGTAATACAGGTAATTTTTGATTTCCCATCTGTGTGGCTCTTTAACAGAAAATCAAATAACAAGGGATAAAGGTGGCCAAAGGGGAAAAGTGTCCAAAACAACAGGGAATCTGGTGTCCTCGTCGTGCTGCTCTCATTTGCCGCGGAGCTGGTAGGGGATGGACGGCCCGGCATCCTGGCCCGTCGGCTGTGTAAACGGGTGCGGTTCCCATTCGGATCTTGGGTCCGGCAGCTCACCTCTCTAGTGGCACGGGAGTCTCTCAACGCACCCTTCCTGGACCCACGAGGACACCAGTGTGCATGCACGGGGAAGAGACCTGTCTCCCAAGGAGAGACACACCCACCCTCTCACACACCCACTCCAGTCAGGAGCCAGTCATTATATATATATATATATATATATATATATATATATATATATATATATATATATATATATATATATATATATATATATATATATATATATATATAATCTGAAAGAGGAATGTCAGAAACGCATAAGATGCCCTCAGGCTGAGTGAATCATTGGCTAATTATACATTTTGGGTGAACTATCCCTTTAAAATATCAACCAAAATCTAAATATATAAAATCTACATTTATAATATATAAAAATCTAAATATATGAAATCTAAATATACACTAAAATGTTCTGTCCAAACTTTGCTATCTTTGGCAGCTTAGTTTCTATAATGTTCTGGGCCCTCACAATCGGATTGGATGGCAGATCCATGGAAGGTGTCTGCAAGGCTAATGGCTTTGTGAGTTGATGGTGAGTGTCAAAGTTGTCACCAGCACAGCTTTATTTCACCACATGTTCTTCATATCCTCCTCTATCTACCTGATGGAGCATACTAGTAAGCAGCAGGGCCGTACAGCTGTTTTCCTCCTTTGTAATCATATCGGCTCAGGAGATCTGCCAATGGGCCCTGGACAGCCATGTGAAGCAGTTGGATCCCATTAACCAAACCTGTTTCTCCTACATGTTTATGAGGATCTGTGGCCTTCTAAACCTTCGCCTCCGCTCATGCTTACTCAACATCTTCAGGAGTGGCAAGCAGATGCACTGAAACCAACAAATTGCTATTTCATTACACAATAACTGCACATTTTCCAGGTGAGTGCATCATCAAGACAGTTAATTACAGCTTATTGAAGATGTTTTAGTTTAATTTCCCCCACATCAACTCATCTGTACTGCGCTCTTCACTGGAATGACATAAATGATAATGTATTCAAAAATGATTTGACAAGTGCCTGATAGTTAAAATGAAATAAAAACCAAATATTTGAACTGTGCACAGAAACAAAAATAGAGTACATAAATAACATCAAAGTGATGACCTACACACATATATACACAAAAAAAAATTGTTATTTGATATATCTCAAGTACTAAATAACTAATACTATTTTAGTACTAAATAACGATCAAATCTAACTGATGTTAGTGCCATGATGTACGATGTATGTAACAATAAAAACATTGAAATTCTGCATCATTTACTCACCCTTATGTAAATCCAGTCCTGCATTGACTTATTATTTAGTCTAAACTGAAGCAACCAAACAAACAAGTATCACATCTACAAAACTGTATGAAGAAACACAAAAGTTTACTGTATGTCATATTTTATTCCATCACTACTATTATTCAAAATGATTACATTTGATATAAACGTTCTAATGTCAATGAACACCAGCCTCAGTTTGTGCCATATCACTCTTCTGGAATTGAGGTCAAGGCTCTTGAGTGTTTGATCACTTCCGGCTGGGTGATTCAGCTTCATTTGAGGTTCCTATCACAAGACGGTCATCCTGAAATTCTGCTGTAGACAGTCCCTGCTGTAGCTCTGGAATTCATTGGTCTGTCAGTGTCTGCAAGCTGTCCAGACCCTCAGGCAGGAAAACACCATTTACTCCCCTCACTATGCCTCACAGTTAGCCTGAGGTTTCAATGTCACAGCAGTGTTTTGGTTCTCCTAACATAACCTGAAAACTTGTTTTACCTAAAAGTAATTTCAGTAAGGATGTAGAATATTTACTTAATAATAACCAGGTACGTCATGTAGTTCTGTTGGAAAACTGAAAACTGCAAGCACTTCATTTGTATGGCTGCTATGTTGTTGTGCCTATAGTTTATTTATTTGTTCTGAGAGATTATTTTAATGTAGCCATGCTACGTTACATGTTTTGACTATAGCAAAAATTTCCAAACATCTTATAAGACAATTTTTTTTTTTTTTTTTTTACTAAACTATTTGCGATACCCTATTTAATGAAATTAACAACACATTTGAATGTTTGAAAGTTCTCTGGTGCCCGGTAATGGTCACATGCAGGTAAACTCTCTCTCTCTCTCTCTCTCTTGCTCTCATACACACACTGTACAGTAATATGTATATACACTGTACAGTATACAGTGTCACTTGAAAGTTTGGGAACCGCTTGCAGAATCTGTGAAAATGTGAGTAATTTGAACAAATTAAGAGAAATCATACTAAATGCATGCTATTTTTTATTTATTACTGTCCTGAGTAAGATATTTTACATAAAATATGTTTTACATTTAGTCCACAAGATATTTTGATATCCATCTTTTCACACTGAGGACAATTGAGGGACTCAAGCACAACTATTAAATAAGGTTAAAACATTCACTGATGCTCCAGAAGGAAACACGATGCATTAAGAGCCGAGGGATGAAGATTGTTTACAATTTCTGGCTCACGTGCAAAAAGGGCAATGTGAAAGTGAACCACACCAGACAAACACATCAACATTGTATTTGGTCCGGACCAAAGCAAGTGAATTAGCAGACTTTCTTGGTGTGAATACACCCTTAAATTGTGACATTCAGTGGAACTAAACAAACAGGGCTTACAGGCTTCTCTTTTGTCTCTGATATTGATGAATGTGAAGTGGCTGCAGGTTTGTGATGTCTCTCTGTCTCTCTGTTTGTCTGCCACATGCAGTTGTTTGGATGCTGTCCAGGGTGCTGAATCCATAAAGCTGAATGTCAGATAGAGGTCTCAGCTGCACAGTCCCAGCACCACTGGTGCAAAAAGAGAGACAGGGATGGAGGTTGGAGGACTCTCCATGAGCACTATAATGACATCCTGAGGTGCGAGGTACATCCTGCATGACATTTCAGTTTCTGATTTTGTGCCTGTTTATTTTTATACTTTCTACTTTTTAGCTGCTTCTTATGCTTTAGCATTTTCCCGCCTCTGGTTGAAACTTGTCATTCATTCATTCATTCATTCATTCATTCATTCTCTTTGATTTATTTATATTTTTATTAATTCCCGGTTTTATGTTTTTAAATGGAATGCATAAATGTATCAAATTAAAGATGATTGCTTTTAAAATACAGTCCTATTTTCCAGTGCACAAGACTATATTAATGTAATATAATGTTCATAATATACATTTTCTCAAAGAGTAATATATATATATATATATATATATATATATATATATATATATATATATATATATATATATATATATATATACATATATATATATATATATTCTATGTATGTATAATTAAATTACTAGATCATTAAATGATTTATTCGTTTGTAAATCATATTTCTGATATCATGAATGACATTATTCCGGTCTTAGAGTCTGATAGGGAAAGTGAAAACTGACTCATAGAATCATAATTTGGTTGTTATCTGACCTCTAGTGTATGTAAGCGGAGTTACAGTAGGATTAAAAAGAGCCTATAAAAAGGCAGGAAAGTACAGCTATTTAGTGCTGTTGCATTTGTGTTTTGGTTTTCTTTTTCTCTCTCAATTTTCTCATGATGTTAGAATCATCATTTGAACACAATTATTTTTTACAAAATATAACAAAAGGATTAAGGGGGTGTGGGGTGGAGTACTGCTTAAATTAATGTTTGATTTAATAAAGGCCTATACAGCTCTTCTCCCTGCTGCTTTTACAAAGATGATCAGTTTTGTTTTGTTTTGTTGTTGTTGTTTTAGAAATGGCAAAAACGTGAAGCAGTTTTTACATAAAATTAGCTAATATGTTGAAGCTTAAATGAATGTTTGTGTTAAATATGCTTTACAGTCATTTCTAAATCTTTTCCATTCTGTGACCATACCAAAAACAATAATTTGTTTCGCTTCCCAGCATCGGATCCCATTAGTCTCTTCCTGGGCATAGTGTTCCACTAGCATCAATCATACATGCACAGTGATGTAAGATGCCTACGTATTATATAATATACTGTATATTTCTATATTACATTTAAAAACCTGATTCCAAAAAAGTTGTCACACTGTACAAACTGTGAGTGAAAAAGGAATGGAATCGTTTACAAATCTCATAAACTCTATAGGTCAAAAAAGAATCATATCTAAACATGATCCAGAGGCGCAGGTGTTTTCTCTGGGCCAAGGCTCATTTAAAATGGACTGTGGAAAAGTGGAAAGCTGTTCTGTGGTCAGATGAATCAAAATTTGAAGTTATTTTTGGAAAACTGGGACGACCTGTCATCCGGACTAAAGAGGACAAGGACAACCCAAGTTGTTATCAGCGCTCAGTTCAGAAGCCTGCATCTCTGATGGTATGGGGTTGCATGAGTGTGTGTGGCATGGGCAGCTTACACATCTGGAGAGGCACCATCAATGCTGAGAGGTATATCCAGACGTCGTCTCTTTCAGGGAAGACCTTGCATTTTCCAACAAGACAATGCGAGACCACATACTGCATCCATTACAACACCATGGCTGTGTAGAAGAAGGATCCAGGTACTGAAATGGCCGGCCTGCAGTCCAGATCTTTCACCCATAGAAAACATTTGGTGCATCATAAAGAGGAAGATGCGACAAAGAAGAGCTAATACAGTTGAGCAACTAGAAGCCTGCATTAGACATGAATGGGACAACATTCCTATTCCTAAACTTGAGCAACTTGTCTCCTCAGTCCCCAGAGGTTTGCAGATTGTTATAAAAAGAAGAGGTGGTGCCACACATTGGTAAACATGGCATTGTCCCAACTTTTTTGAGATGTTTTGATGCCATGAAATTTAAAATCAGCTAATTTTTCCTTTAAAATGATACATTTTCTCAGTTTAAACATTTGATATGTATTCTATGTTGTATTCTTCCACATCATCATATGATTTCCACATCATTGTAATCTGTTTTTATTCACAATTAGTACAGTGTGCCAACTTTTTTGGAATTGGGTTTGTACAATATTCAAATTAGAAATGACCATTTTGCTTATAATTGAGATGGTGTCCCCATTTAGAATTGGTGCACCATGCAAACTTATGCAGATCTTCTGGACATCCTTTCTTACCATAGATTGCACAGCAAAGACCTCAACTTTAGATGAAAACCCTTCAGATCATCAAGATTAAAGGCCTCTTACCTATTTAAAGGCTGGAGCTGGACTGTTCTTACCAGAGGTTGAAGAGGTAAAAGACCTCCAGGTCATAAAAAGGGTCTAACATTAAAGTGTTGGAAAGTAGAATCAGAGACCCTTCATGCCTTTTTTGCACAGGAATCAGATACAGTGCACAGCATTAATGAGTACACCCACTCTAAAACTTCTAAAACACTTAAATTCAGCAATTACTCTTTACTTAGAAGACATGGTAGGGTTTTTGGAGATATAATGTTATAAGCTGTGAAAAGAGTGACAGATTAAGATGAAGCCTGCAGAAGTGACATCATGGTTGTTGTCACCACTGGAACTATCAAAGCACAATAAACTCATTTAACCTTTTCCATGGCCCATATTTACAAAATATAGACTTGGTAATGGTAATCCATACTCTGGTCTCCAGAGACCAAGTCAATCATTTTGATCCAAAATGCTAGAGAAGGGGTACAGTGAGAAGTGCTTGTTACACACAGTGACGTTCAGTGGTAGTAAAGCTTATATAAAGGGAAGAATGAGTACTGAAGGTGTGAGGAAGTTATGCTTCATCAATGCTTCCATGAATTCATATATCACCGTGTGATGTAATACAAAAACTTGAAGCAGAAGATGCTACCTTCTCCTCATTCCCTGAGTTGTTGGCCATTTTTTCAACATGCCGGTGATGATATGCATTCTTCCGATGTGAAAATCTTTCAGTGGACATTCTTGAGCACCTGTGGGGGATTCTGTAGAGACGAGCTGAGCACCACTCCCCATTAAAGACCAGGGCCTTTAAGGAGGTCATCCTTTAGGAGTTAAACAGGACAGATGTGAAAAATGTGTCATAAACTCGTACATTTTACAGGGTAAGAGCAATATACTTGAATACTAGAATATTATACATTTGCTGAATTAAATCTAGGGTGTACTCAGTTCTGCAATCCTTCATTTAAACAAAATTGGCAAATTTATTTTACATAAAATATTGGCATATATTTCTTTGTTTTTATTAAGTTTATGTTCAATAAATTTCAACTGTTCAAAGCTCACACACAAATACACACTGTTTGTCTGCTGTTGTTCACTTGGATTACAGTACCTGGAAACGGGGCATAACTAACCTTTGCTCTGTTGTTGTCGGCTCCTCCCATGTGTATTTGTCAGTATTTATCTTCATGGTTCTCGTCATTGTTCCCTGTGTCTTGACTGCATTCCTATGATAAGGTAAGGACAACAATCATTCACAATCATCTGTGAAACAATGGCACATTGGAAGAGTATGTGGATGCTTTTTTGGAACTCTATCACAAGTTATGCTGCATTGATGAGGCCCTGAAATACGTCTTCTGGAGTGGTATGGATGGAACTGTCTCAGCCAGATGCTGCTGATGAATTAGGGTCATCGGTCCCTGGTGGAATTTATTGTTTACACGCTGTTGATTTGTGGATTATTATACACCTTGGGTGTAAAATTATCCACACCTTCCAAAAAGATAGTCCAGACCTTCCTACTCCTTCAGATGCTCCTTTCTATTGTAATGCCCCTACAAGGGTCCAACAAGGCTGTAAAGACTGTAGCCTCTAACATCAGTTGCTAGTGTGCCTCTTGGAATCAGGGGAATGAGGTTTAGCTGCGATGCACTTACTAGCTAGCCTCTGTTACTCAACCGAAGTGCTGAATGTTCAAGAACAAATGCACATGAAAAAATAAAATCAAGCTGATAAGATCAAATTGATGCACTATCCATAAATGTGCATCCCCCTCAGTAGAAATCGCAGACCGGGGTCACCTGGATCGGATCAAACTGGCACTTTAGCTTCTGCGATTAAAGGAGCAGAGCCCCTCCCTCCATGTGCTTGCCACACACACACATTGTTTTTTTTTTTGTTCATTATGCTATGTGTTTTTAAAACATGCAATCAGCTGCTTATTTTTCACAAAATTAACCCTGACAGAGCATGTCAGGTTCAGGAGATTTGAAAATGTACAGCCCACGTAAAAGAGCTCATAGTAGCAATTCAATTTAAGTTTTTGCTAAATAACAGTGTAGTGACAAACATTATAAACTTATCTACCCAGCCCCCACCCCCCAAAAAAGAACATTGACACTAAATCTAAACTAAACTCTTTTTTTGTTGACAAGAGTCTGGTGTAGGGTTGTGACATAGGCTGTTCATTTTTCATATCACGTTAAGTGCTAAATCTTTTCAAACGGTAAACATATAATTGGACTTTATTGTTGTTCTTGATATTGCTTTAAGAAACTAAATTCAGATATTTAAATCAATCCAAAAATTAATTATGATTAATTATAATTTATGTTTTGTAGTGGACAGCAGATTACAATGCCCAGTTTATGGCGGGGTCCTTCTCTGACCACAATAGTGGACAAAAGCTTGCTACATTTTGATTGTATCTTGGTGGACTAACATCTCATTGGTCAAAATGCAGTTTCTGCCCTTCACCCACCTAGAGACTGATTCCTATGTTTTGGACTGTGACCACCATAAAAATTCCTTAGGACCTCCAAAGCAGCAGTTGGTGAAACAAAGAGATGACAGAGATCCATCCAAATCCATACATAACTGTGTTTCCAAACCTTAAAACTGATGCAAACTACAACACACTCTGTTTTATACTTATTCAGAGAAATGCTTATCATCCAAACATGTGTGTCGGTCTATATTAAGACATTTAATTTCAAGTTGTGATCATTTATGCTTAAGAGCATTGTTAAATGAAAAGCTGCATAGTCAAGCACAGATAGCTATGCACTGTATTTTACAGTTATAACAGCTTACATTAACTCTTCTTTGTCACAAGATGGAGCCATTGACTTACTTTAATTCAGTTCAGTGTCCCCTTTTTTTAGGATGGAAATGAAAACTGTGAAATGCTGTTTTGTCAGATACTGTCAACAGTTCTAGTAAAATACCTGGAAGCTTAAGGCCTTGATACATTACTTGGAACAGGTCAAAAACAGTCTGAAGTGGAAAAAAATATTGGTTTTTATCTTAGTTTTAGTGTAATTATTATTATTGATAACAGAAAATATGATGCATATTTTAAAAAGACATTGCAATAAAATATTCAAGGTCTTTTGAATGTCTTTTTTATTCATAGTAAGTAAACTTAAAGTTAACACTGACTGACAAAATGTTTTAGTTTATTCTTACGTGAAAATTTTGCTTTAATATTATAGTGTGGTCTTTATGATAAATAATCTTTTTACTTTGTAGAAATGTTTTTTGTCTTGGGGAAAATAATGTTTTTGATCAATATTAAGTCTATAAGGTTTGAAACAATCAATCAGTCAATCAATCAATCAATCAATCAATCAATTTGTCTTTAACAAATTTGAATATATTATTTTAATTGGTTCCTTATTATTATTATTATTATTATTATTATTATTATTATTATTATTGGTACTTAATAGGAAACATGATGCATATTTTAAAAAGACATTACAATAAACTATTCGACAAAATGATTGACAAAATGCTTCAGTTTAATCTTGTGTTAAAATCTTGCTTTCAGATTATATGTACGTCTTATGTCTAAAGAAAATACATTATATTGATTAAGTATGGTACGGTCTTTATAATAAATATTTTTTTTCTCAGGAGACAATTTTTGAGAAGCAGGAGAAGAAATCTCATTGTTGTCTAGGAGAAACAAATGAGATATTAAAAATATCTCCTTTGTGAGTTTTTTATATGTGCACTGCTTCTGTTTGCTAATGAGCATATCAATCATACTTTCCTCAACTAAGAATGCAGTTTTAGCTCTGCGTAATGAGTCTTTATTCCCTCGAATCTTAATTTGTTACTGTGTAAATGTGCTGCTGAGAGTGTGTTCAGTTCCGTTTTCCAAGAAATCCAGGAAGAGGTCCATATAAAAATCATTTAAAAGCACAGAATGTTCTGTCACCAAAATGAATTCTTTGTGATTTTGAGTTTTAGACATTCATTTAGGTTTTGTACAACATTAAATAGAGTCTTCCCTTGCACCAAAGAATTTCAGAGCATCCAGAGCCAGTGTCTTCAGTTGCCTAGCAACAACATCCCCAGTGAGGACCGGCCGTGTGATGCTGTCTGGGTTTGTGAAGGTAATTCAGGGGGCAATCAGATTTTAAAATAAGTCCATCGTGGGCGGGACCTGAACTTTACATAATTATTGCTGTGAGCTAAAACTGCCGATTCTGGTTGGATGCATGTCAAAGCCAATATTAATACGATGGCATTGGCCCTAGAAGAGAAGTTTAACCACTGACCTGATCTCTGCTCATGTAACTTAAGCATTTTCACAGAGGTTATCCTGACCTCACACAGTCAGCCCGTCAAGCTCTCTTTGCTTTCATTATATTCGTCGTTTTGGCCCTATGTTGCAGAAGTGCATCACGTGGATTTCATTTCCTCTAGAGGTTTCAGAAATTCTCTGAAGCCAATCATTTGTTTGCTCTTGGTGTTTTGCCATCTGTTTAAGCAAAGAGAATTGGGATGCACATACAAAGCAAAGCATGCCTTTAAACCAGAGGCATGATTTTTCATTAAAATGGTTTACCTTTATTAAAGGGCATATAATATAATAATTTTTCCCCCTTGTTTTTCCAGGTTTTCCTGCCTTTCTCCATGCTCTTTTAAAACAATTCCACACTGCCTTCAGCAAATCACCTACTCTTTCAAGCCTCTCCCCATCCCTGTGCTTATTAAACTTTCATGGCTGATTTTTTACTTTGATAGCATATGCATATTGTATGGGAGGTGGGTGGAAGCAGGTTACACCATGCGACTTGACCGGCCGCGCTGCTTTATTGCTCGGTTGACTTGAAGCTTTGCATTTTGTCACTATTGCTTCATGTCAGTATTATAACATGACGTGCACGTTTGGTTGTTGTGCTTTTCAGGGTTTCACATTGATTTCTAAAAGTCCTAGTGCTAACGTTATGATTAACCAAAGATATAGAGCAAACATTTTTAAGCCACTCGACAGTGGTGAGTTAATATTATTTAAAAAAATATATATTCTCCATATTTCATTCTATTTTCAATAACTGTCATCTTTCCTTGATTAAATAAATCCATAAATGCATATGGTACACAAGTTATTGAAGCAGATTGGGGGAATTTATGACTGCAAATGTTCAGTGCTATTATAAGCTCAATCAATTTCTTGCTGTAAAACTTGAGGTTGTGGTAGATATTACATCACTATGAGGTGGCAGAAAGATTTTGCTAAGTGGAACATGATCCTGATACTATCCTATCAGTAAAAATGTGTTGCCATCCTTGTATTTGGATGCATATGAAGAGATTTAGCTGGCAAGTCTGCTGCAAAGACTGAAAAGAGATGTGGGAAGAGTGTGATGTCGCGTCCAGGCGCCATCAAGCCAATCACAAGCAGGCAGCAGCCACTATGTGCAGGCACTCCTGCAGATGTTCCCTGATGCATTTGCACCATTCTCCCTTTCCCTTCTAAAATCACTTTGTCACATAGTAATGCATCATTTCACATACTGAATTTTTTAAATCTAGGCTGAGAAATTCTTTCTGAGCAAGCAATATCCATTAGGGGGAAAATTATTCATGTGATTCCTATGCATTATTGATCAGTTGATGAAGAAAAAGATGTCCTCCTCATTTTGTCATTATTGTTGTCATCTAAAGCCGCACCACAAAGGACTGGATCTTCAATTGTCAGAAAGTTTTCCAGCAGCTCTGAGAGATAGGTGAGAAACGGCTGCAGATTAGATAGCGATTGGTCTTCAGGTGGGCTTGAAGCAGAAAGGATGTGATATTGCAGGTCTTCTTGTCCATTATTCTGTGCTACATGTGCAAGATTGCCTTCTCATGCAGACTATGATTTCTGCATTTACATAGCATCATGTCATTATCACAGTATCATGTGAGAGCAAAGAGCAAGTAGTTACATGAGAGCTTCTAGAATGAATGTGATAAACATCAAAACAGAGCAGGTGTTTCATGGGTTAAAAAAAATGATTATAAAACATATCCTGTATGATTGGTCAGTGTATCTTTCCAGCAATGCTATTCAATATAGAGACAGATTTTATGCAAAACATGTTCATATACTTGCACTGTAAGAAAAAAAAAAGGGAAATGTTACTAGTAATTTTCCACCACAACATTATCTGTTAAGTTTATGGATTTTCTTTATCGCTAAAGCACAACACAATGTAAAGTGTAATTCAAAATAAGGCTAAAATAACTGTGAAAAAAAAAATCTAAATGGAAACTGAATATTAACAAAGAACACTGTGCCCTATTTTTACACACTTTTCTTAAGAGTATTATATCAACACACAACATTTAAGGTTCAGTCACATTAGCAACATATTGCAGGGAAAAAGGTCAGTTTTCTTTTGTTAGAGATGTCTGAAGCACAGCTCACAAAGATGTCATTTTCTACTGGTCAACAGGGCAAATCCATGTGAGCATCTTGAAAATGTGCTAAATCTGCATGGGGAACTTTTCAACTACACCCAAAACTCTCAATTGCACAGATTCCTTTGGATTTCCAGCACACACAGAATTTTGCAAACAATAGTGAATGTGAACACAACTTTATGTGGGGTCTACAGTATATCTTCAAGTGAAAGGATGACATTTAAAGACCTTTTGAATGGCCTGATGAGTGCCGTTTTCTGTCCTGTCCGGGAAATTAGGATGAGAAATATCAAAGGACTATGTAACTGCAATTCTATGCTATTGCTGGCTGGCAGTATGTGGTATTAGAAGGAGGCTTTTATATATCATTTTTGAGAGCATTATAATAAATAAAGTATAGTACAAAATAATAATAATTATAATAATAACAATAATAATTGGCATATTTTACTGTATGAGGAATATACACTTTAATGTGTATAACTGTACTGTATGTGTGTGCCTTGTAGGAGTAGCATAGCATATAGATCAAAGCTAATAAACAAGGATTGAAACCCACCAAACTCTCATGAGTGTCTTGTTGGGAATTGCTATTTGTACTCACTTCACCCTCCAGCCCGTCTGTTAACAGGAGCAGAAAAGTAAGAATACTCTACATAACTTTTGACTTATTCACCATTTCCCACTTTCTCCCTATTCCCATCACAAATCAGTTTGAAGAGTCATTTGAAGGCAGGGAAAGTGATCTGATTCAAAACCATGTTTTGTCATGCTAGTTGAAAGTCTCTTCAAATCCCGACAGCAATCACTAAGTTAGGTCATCTAAATGTATTTATTTTTATATTGTCTGTGGAAGGTGTTGGACCATAAAATGTCCAATCATATCCCTTGGTCCGAGGGCTACAACAGAATGTCCTACCTAGTAGAGATTTTCTCCCATTTAGAAACAAAAGCATCAGTGAGGTCAGGTGCTAACACCGGGCGATGGGACTCAGAATTATCAATCCAAATGTGTTCAGTGGGATTCTGGTTTGGGTTTTGTGCAGATCACTCAGGTTGTTCCACACCAGACCAGCATCTAACACTTTACGTACCTACATTCTTAAAAATAAAGGTTTGCATATGGTTTGACCCTATGACCCTTTAACATCCATGGATCAGTGTAAAAATAATAATAATAATAATAATAAAGGATGTTTGTGATGATAGTGTATATAATTATCAAAATAAAAAGCTTAAAAAGTGCATCATGTTGGGTTGAATATGAGATCAAAAATACTGCTAAGCACAATAATAAGCTTCTACAACAGTCAGACTGCTCAAATTGAAATGCAACCTACTGAAGCAGCGCTAGTTGTGTCCGCAAAAATGGCAGTGTTGTGTTAACGGTTCCTGCCTCTCTCGTTTCGTTGCTCTGTGACAAAAGGAGCAGATGGAGGCTTTGCAGGTGGGAGAGTCTGGAACTTCTGTTCCTCTGGACGCTGGAGAAATAAAGCTGTGAGTCTATCTGAATATCGCCCTTGCTGTGAGCTCTGGTACGGATGCTGATAAATGTATACACGCAGACTCTTGCACTACTGAGTTTGGACTCACTGGAATCATGTTCTGGAAATCTTGTCTTCTCATTATAAAGGTCAAAATAAGATTAGCATTGAATAATGGCTTAAATTTCAGTCTGGTTTTCTTTGGAACAGCAACTCAAAAACAAAAAAAACAAAAAACAAATACTAAACGGTACAAAGGTTATCACTGGGTTTGTGCCCTTTCAAAGGGTACTAATATGAACAGCTCAGGTACCAATATGTACCTTTAAGGTAGCGAGGTTGTTTTTTGCTTTAATTATATAATAAATAAAAAGAAAACAGATAGAATTGAAAAAGAATAGAGCAATCTTTTTTAAGAAGACAAGCGGTTGCACTTTATTTTACAGTACGTGTACTAACATGTAATTATAGTGTACTTACAGTGTATTTATCTAAGAAGGTTCTGGTAACACAAGGTAACTACAATGGGTTAGGGTTAGATTTAGGGGTAGATTCAGGGTTAGTACCTATTTATTACATAGTTATTGTAATTACTATAATAAGTACATAGTATGTACATGAGGAACAGGACTGTAAAATAAAGTGCTACCAGACAAGCAGTTAGTAAATTAATAGAATGCAAGTTTTTTAAGAATAGAATTAGAATAGAGCACATAAGTCTGAAGTAATGAATTTAGGAAAATGGGTGCAGAGCCAGTAGTGGTTTTGTAGGCAAATATTAATGATTTGAATTTTATGCGAGCAGCTATTGGTGGACAGTGCAAATTGATAAACAGGTGTGACGTGCATTCTTTTTGGCTGCTGCGTTCTTGATTAATTGTATAGGATTGATAGAACTGGCTGGAAGACCTGCCAAGAGAGCATTGCAATAGTCCATGATGAAACCATGGGTTCGATGGAACAACAAGCAGTTCTGGCTTGGCAAGGTGAGTTGAAAGTGATGGTGCTTCATCCAGCAAGAAATATATTTCAGACAAGCTGAGATGTGAGCAGCTATTGTCGGATCATCAGGATGGAATGAGAGGTAGAGTTGAGTGTCATGAACATAGCAGTGATATGAGAAGCCATGTTACTGAATGACAGAACCTATTGATGCCATGTAGACAGAGAAGTGGTCCAAGAACTGAGCCCTGAGGCACACCAGTAGTTAGATGTCACGACTTGGACACCTCACCACTTCAAGTTTACTTGAAGGACCTATCTGATAGGTTAGACTCAAACCACTGAAGTGCGGTTCATGAGATGCCCTTTGCCAATAGAGTTGAACTGAGGATCTGGTGGTTAACCGTGTCAAAAGGAGTGGACAGACCAGCAAGATATGTACTGAAGATTTGGATTCCGCTCTTGCCAGTTTTAGGGATTCAACAACTGAGAGCAAGGCAGTCTCACTGAATGTCCACTTTTGAAGTCAGACTGGTTTCTGCCAAGGAGGTTGTTCTGTGTGAGAAAGGCAGAGACTTGGTTGAACACAGCTCATTCAAGTGTTTTTGCAATAAAAGGAAGAAGGGAAAACGGTCTGTAGTTCTCTATAAGAGATGGGTTAAGGGTGAATTTCTTAACTAGAAGGATTATATGAGCTTGTCTAAATGTTGTGGAAAACTTTGCACTTATGGTTTTAATTTTAAAGTCGGCAGCTGTTAGAGTTGATGAAAGAGGGGAAGGAGGAGGACAAAGGAGGGAGGGAAATGTTTTAAAGAGCATGCGAGAATTCAAGCAATTGTTAATTTTTTTATGATAGCATGTCCTTTTAGCAGTGGAGGCATAAGTGAATATGAATTATATAATATGAAACCTTCAGGGTTCAATAAGGTACAAAGATATACCTTTTGAAAGGTCACCATACCATTGACAGCTTTTGTACCATTTTTCTTTTCTTCAAGGGCAGAATGAGTACAGATGATGAATTATTTATTTATTTACTTATTTATTTATGTGTTTTTCTTTTGGTGATTGCATCATTATGATAATTGTCTGTTTTGTGTGTTTACCCATTTCCTGTGTATTTTTATCTCACCTTCGTCTGTTACTTTCTGACTGTCAAAATGTCTCTCCCAATATAATTAATAATTCATTCAGTGGCTTCTTTGATGTGCTTCTAGAAGCTGTGTTTTCTCCTAACCCCTCGATAGCTCCTGACAGTCCATGGTTCACCTTGCACAAACCTCTATGCTCTCTATAACAATGACCTCCTCAAAACACATTTATGATGGGTTATTTATATCAGTGTCCTGATATAGCAGAAAAGACAAAATCTCAATGGAATCATACATTTAATGTACAATACGTCTGATTCACAGTTATATTAAGTAACAACTAACCTAAAGGAATAGTACGCTTAACTTTATAATAACTTTCATTTATAAATCATAAACAAACATTAGTTAATATGTTTTCACAAAGCTAGAAATTTTAGATAATGTTCTTGTTAATGTTTACTAATGAACTTGCTAAACATTACTTATTGATTAACATTTGATCATTAAGTGTCAGTTGAAATGCTTACAAATGTCAGTAAACTTTCAGTTCATATGATCTTCATTTGTTGGTCTTTGTTTGTTGTGTAGACCTCAATGTACACATCTTAACAAATAGACTATTAATTAATTGTTCATATTTTTGCAGTAACCAGTATCTAAAGTGGAACTATTCATCATTTGCAAATGTTTATAAATTATTACTAACCATTTGGTATCTTTATGGGCATTGGAACGATGTTTGTGTAAAGCGTGGCTGGTTAAACATATTAATTAATAAAGCTAAATGCTTGCCAAATATATAAAATAGCATAATATATTGTAATTTTGGTGCATTTTTTTTTTATTATTATTGACTCAGCACTCTAGTGTACTACTCTTCTGTATATCATTGGACAGGATATTCCTTGAATCATAAATAAACAGGGGAAAACATAATTTTTAAAAGAAAATATTTGTTAATTTATAAAACAATATAATATAAACAGAACCGTGTTCCCTTATCATAATCAATTAGACCCTTTAACCAACATAACCACACAACCAAACCTGTCCCTAACCTTAACCTATCACAACCTCAGTAGCAGCAAATGTGTTGTGCATTAAAAAAAAAAAAAACTTTTACTCATTTTATAACATCTGTTAAAATCAATTGTAGATTTTTAAAAATCTAGCATAGAATTGACAGTTTAATGACATTTGCAAGCATTTTAACTTACGTGAAATAATGATTTGTTTGAACATTATCTAATGTTTAATAAGTTTATTAGCAAACATTGACAAGCACATTATCTCACATTTCTAACTCTTTGAATATATATTAATTAATGATCCATCAAGAATTATATAATGTTTGTTAATTAACTCAAGTTACTATAAATTGTTACCAATGAAATATATTGCACCCTATTCAGTGACATTGGCAAGTTGCGTTCTGGGAATCCATCTGTTGGCACCACAGGACATTCAAACTTCCACATATCTAAATGTGACCTTGTTTGTATACAAGACCTTCACACCAAGGGGGTCGCAAATGCCTGCGGTTCATCTCAATTCATATTCATCTTAACGGTGGATGCTCAGCTGGTTCAGGACCCCCCAGAAGTGTGCAGCGTCTTCACATCTTTTCTTAATTTTTGAGCCAATCATCTGAGTCATAAATGCTACAGTATGTGACTCTGTGAATCACTCTGGAGCTGCAGGTTACACATGATAAGACTAACATGGCATCACAAAAACAAATACGGTCTCAACACTCCACTAGTATTTTGATATAATAAATGCAGCCTTGGTGAGCAACAGAGACTTTTTTTCAAAATCATTTAAAAAAATCTTTCCAACTCCAAATGTCTGAATGGTGGTCTATGCTGAAATATTAGTAAAACATATTTATGGGAGCATTATTCCTATAATGAAAGCAGTTTTCATGTTTCTAAGTTTCAGAGCTAATCAAACCCTATATCTTATTTTGTTTTCCCTCCCGGGCGATTGGAAGTTATTATACTGCCTATAATATTCTTGTTTCAGCAAAAGGAAGTTTTGCTTTCCTTTTTATGCTGCGTAGGGAAAAATATTTCCCATAAGCATAGCTGTTCTTAATAGTTTGTGTGAACCCTCAACCAATCAAATGGTACCATTAAGTTATTTAAGAGAGAATGGATGAGGCCCAACACAACATGAGAAGAAGATATTATAATATAATGTAAACTGCTTTGTGCAATTTTTTTTTTTTTTTTTTTTTTTTTATCAGTGCATACAAACATTAACAGCTTCACTTTTCTCTTACATTTATTTACAGTTGTGCATGTGGCAGAGGATTTTCTTCAAAGTAAATTACAGTGCATTCTACACATTTTATGTGTGTTTCCTCAGAATCAAATCCTTGACATTGACATTGCTAGTGTCATGCCCCAACAGTTGATCTGCAGGAACAAAATTTTCCATTTAAGCACAGCCCAGGTCACTTTGTAGTCCTCTAAACGTCCCATTGTGCGGCTGTGACTTTGCATGCCTGGCTCTGTATATTAACCTTCAAAACAACAGAAAATTCTCAATTCTCTGGATGAAAGCAACCTTCTGCTCTCTGCAGAAGTTTACGTTGCTTGCTTCTGAGGATTAAGTTATTATACTGCTCTTTGGTAAGGTATTCGATACTAAGTAAACACCAATGATTGAATATCAAGTATATGAATGCAAACTAGAACTGAACTAAGCTGGATGGTGGCACTATCATCTTCTGTAGAGCCACTTCACAGCTGAATCACATCTTTCAACATCGACACTGGTATTGAACTAAACTGAATCAACATTGAACTGATTCAAGCTTAATAATGACATTATTGCCTTTCGTAAAACTTACAGTTGAATTCAACTTGTTTCAAATTGATGAAGTTCTCACTGTTATTGATCTGAACTGAACAAAAAAACTGTCTTTAGCTAAATAAACTAGAGACCAGTTAAATGCCATATTATATTTAAAGGGGTCCTATAATGCTTAATACAATACATTTTTTAATCTTTAGTTAGTGTTTAATATTGCTGTTTGAGCTTACAAAAATGATTTGTGCAAAGTCAACTCCAAAGGGAGACATTTTGACAGAAAACACTTTTCAAGGACTACAACAAATGTCTTGTTCAGATTACAGTGGCCACAGTTTGTACAGCTGCTCAAGATGAAGAAGAGCTGCTTTAGTAGCATGTTGTCGCCATGTCACAGTTATAGTAAGGGGCATTGAATCCATTTGTTCAACTAAAAAAACTGTTAAATTTTATTAAACAACCAGACAGACTATATGCACTGTACCTCTAGCCCTTACAACCTTGTTTTCATTCCTGTCAAAAACTAACTATGGCACTAGCCTGACTAAGGCCTATCATCTTTTAGAGCTGCTTTACAGTGGAATCTGAACTGTCTTGTTGTTGAATTTCCATAATTGTCATTGCTATTTCACTCTCTGAAGCTCTCTATGAGCTGTTTTAGAAATAATGGTGACTTTATAGACATTCATTACATGTATACTGATCCACAGTTACTTTACACCCTCCCAATTGCCTGTAAAACAATCACAATTCACAAGGATTGAAAACCTGCTGAAATTAGATTCTGGTGGACAGTGCAGAAGTCCATTTCCAGGCAGTCCCAGTCTACTGGATCCACCTGCAAAGCCCTGCTCACTGACATTGGCAGGTTGCATTCTGGGAATCCATCTGGTGGCACCACAGACAGGAGGAAACCTGCTAATTAGCTCTCTCTGTAAAGGGGTTGGGTCGGAGCAAATTCCCAGCTGTCATTAAACATACTCAGAAAGGGGGAGAAGGATGAAAAACACTAGGGATCCAATGCTCTAATTCCTGTTTTTAGAAGAAGGTATCCGATTGTGTTGTGCTACACGGGCTTCATACAAAGAACCTCTGTGAGAAGCACCGCAGAGTAAAATACTGGTTCATTGGGATGTGTGTTCTGTAATGAATTGCTTTATTGTTGCTTTGTGTGGCTTTTGAAAGAGGAAAATCCCTCTGTGTCACCTTTGGCACACCTTCATTTCAAACCCCCGCAGAGCATCATAGAGACAGAAGGCACAAAATCGCATGAGGTACTAAAGTAAAGCGCAAATGACAAAACAAAATATGCATAAATATACATAATAGCTCTCCGATGACTGACTTGCGGTTAGGCAACGGCAACAAATGCACTGTAAGTGGCTTCAGTCATTTTGGAGGGAAATATAAAGGCCAGAAAAGCTCAATTTTGGCGATTAAAGCTCGCACACTGAGAATTCTCAATCTCCTTTCCCTCGAGCAAGTGTGTTCACACACATGGCCTGCGCAAGCATTCTCATTCAATGATTAAATTACTGTTTTATCCAGGAAGCTATAGCAGCCATTCAGATCCAAATGACTTTAATCTCTGCGCTCTGGTTGCCCAGTCACCGAGTCGACAACGACTGCTTGAAATTTTAACTCTGATCACCTGGCTGCATCCCACAAATCAGAATTTGCCTTCGTTCGTGAATAAACTCAGCAATGAGAATTCTGGGATGTTCCCACCAGATTTGTAAACTATACGTTTGTACCCTAAAAAAAACAAGCGAGGGTAGTTGACACATGAGGAAGTTATCATAAGGTCTATATATTACAGTTGTTGTTATTTTTTTTTATTTTTTTTTTTTTCTACAATCGCTGGGACACATTTCTCAGTTCTTAGGCCACTTTTTCAAAACTCTTTACACAGCGAGCACAACATCAGTCTATGTAGGCTAAGCTCTGAATCATTTATCTTTGTTTTGGCACATAATGCATTCATTGAGTACATCTGTCAAATTGCATGAATTATTTTGCCACTTTGACACAAACTTCACCAAAACTTTCTGTACTGTGAAAAGCACATGTCTACATACTGTTTTCAAAACTGTTAAACATACAGTAAGTTCAAAATCTAGTGCAGTACAAAAATGAATAAAATATAAATTTTCAATATTTCTACAGTAATAACAGAAAAACATTCTGAATGTAAAAAAATCTAATACTATCAGATAAGTTGCATGTAGCTGAACATCTTCGCAAGTGTTAAAGTAGTCTTTCACTTTCATTACCATCTATTCAAAAATGGAACACTTAGGAATAATTTTGGATGGATCATGTAATATATGCAGTGAATTATAAACAGTAGAGTATCATTCTTATGCTACCTGTTATTAGAGTTTTTTTAGGTTGTTGTGTTATGTGTGATAAGGTCTGTTCATTTGGAAAAAAACCTTTGCTAGTGTAAGAATTCCTTCATTTGAAACAGTAATTAAATAATTTTGTATTTTTTGTGGATTTTAATCTGAAATTAACTACTGTTGATTCAAGTGTCAAGTTGAAAGATGGTTACTGTTAGATAACCGTGTGAAGAGTTTTGAAAAAGTGACTTTAGTATTGACAAATGTGTCCTGGTGATTGTAAAAAACTGTAATATGAAGTCTTTTGTTCAAACTTTTGTGTGTGTGTAACAAATTTCATGCAAAAAGCACTATATATATCTATATATCGATATATATATATATATATATATATATATATATATATATATATATATATATATATATATAGTTTTTAATTAAAATAAACAAATAAAGTCATGTTGCTGTTTCTGCTGTCCAAAACAAAGATTTTTGACACACATAAGTAAAAAATATGAAATACATAGCTAGATAGAGCGGTTTGAGTTATCAGCAGACTGTTATTGTGACAACATGCCCCACAAGGTAATGGTCTATATATAAATTATCTTTAAAATTAAAATCTACCCAGAGAAAAATATTTCCTGAAGTACAACGTGTTACATTTAGCCCCTGGCTCCCCTATAAATCACACATCATTTAGTCAAAATGAGATTGCTTCAGTGTTTGGGTTATTTTGCTATTCTGCTCTTTATATGGCTTTATTGGTTTTATGTTGTGGAAATGCAATGCAAATAATTCAACAACAAAAAGCTCTCTATAGATGTCCTGGAAAGCAGGGTTACTCACACCCCCTCTATCCTGCATGCAGCAAGTGTGTATGCTTCTCGGTTTCCTAGTAACCCGCGCCGGGTGCCGGCGTTCCCGAACACTCAAGCGTCACCGCGCAGCGCGCACTCGTGAAGCTCGTATGGGGAGCTCACGAACACGCAGGACCGGAGCACCAGGATCATACGCGCATTAAAAACAGGAGAATGTGACTGGAGTGTAAAGGATGAAGGATGCGTTCGCTGGAAAAGGTCACACGAATTGCATGAAGAAATCTTAACACGACTGCCACGGATTACCACAGACACACACGCATCACGGCTTTTTTAGGGAACAGGAATACCAGGAATGGAGGATTTGATATTTTACCAAAGCAGGTGAGTTGTTTATAAAGATAATGCTTGTTTATGAGGAGAAGTTATTAGTCACCATATTAGTCACGAACATACTGGATAAAGCGGTGCGCACGCTTTGTCTTATCCCAGCATCTCTTATGTCAGGATTAGCTCTTAACAATTGGGTGAACTTCAGTGTTCCCTGCGTCTGTGGCGAGGAGATGTGCAGTTCCGTAGATGAAGAATGGGTGAAGCGGTCTTGTTGAAGTGAATTAGGCAGGCTGCGATGCCGGCAAAAGTAACAGGAGATCAAGATGAGGATCTCTTGCACTTGTTACTCCCCATCTGCACTGCAAGCGAGCGACGCGACAAAACTAGAACGCCCCCGGTAAATGCTCGTAGAAGAGCCAGCGTTAGAGCTTTCCATAGCGTCGCGTCGCGTCCGGTCGCTCGTAGCCTATTAAATAATAATAATAATAATAATAATAATAATAATAATAATAATAATAAGTGGTAGACTTGGTACCGACGTCAGGATTCCAGCCGCAACCTCTAAAGACGCGTCGCGCGCTGCACAGTTTCGTTGGTTTTAGTAGTTTTGTCGCGTCGCTACCAGATGGCGTGTCATTTTAAACGCATGTTGCGTTCATGTTATGGTGGATTCCATTACCAGCTGATGACTGGGTTTATATTCTCACGGAAGATGTCTATTGTAAATCCATTTTCAACATGTTGCAGTTATTTTCACAATTATTATTATTATTATTATCATACATACGTCAATTTAAATTGACACAATACATGTTGAAATCATGGGTTTTATATGTGTTACATATAAATACATGTTCTTAAAACATGTTTCATAAAATATGAATAAATGTGTAGCCTAATATATAAAAAAATAAATGTATATCTGGAGTCTGTAACTGATAACCATTTCCTTTATTTAAAAAAAAAAAATGTTTTTATTGAATTACAAAAAAAATTAATTGCCCTGCTGTATGACAAGTCTTTTATTTTTATTTTTATTACAAGTATGCCATATCGTCTCAACTAATATGATCTCATAAAAACTGCATGCATGAAAATTATAGAAGAATTTGAAAAATGTTGGTTGAAATAGTTCTAAATTGAAACTGTTTCCCCTTTAATTAGTCACATACATTCAACAGATAATCTTAATCTTAATTGGTTGTTTCACATGAACAAAATACTGCAACTTTCAGTGTTAAACTGCCGGTGGCCGCTCATATTTTCATTTAAAGTTTAAAGATTGGCTTTGCAGTTTTAATTTCAAGGACGAGGCTGTCAAACTGTAGTTTAAAAGACTTGGGAGACGATTTGCACTGAATTGCAAAGCATAGAGAGAGAGAAAGAAATAGAAAGAGAAAGAGAAAGAGAGATATGCCTTGGAGTTGTCATGGTGATTTGGTGAATAAGCAATTGTCCGTAAAAGCAACATATTAAAAGGGATTGCTGTTGCCATTCCCTATCAGTGAAGAGCATATTTCAGCGCTCACTTCTAGAAGGGTTAGAGTTGGGTTAGGGTCAGGCTTATTTCTTTGTGAGAAAATACACTGCACTTTAAGTGATTGTGATTGGTCCTAGTAGATGGTATCTCCAAAGAAAGCCTAATTCCGGAGCCCTGCCATTCACGATACTTTATCTTGTGTTTTACGAGGGAACCTATTTATGTGCTCTGGCATTTAGTGTCTTGAAGGATTATGCATGGTCCTGCTTTTGAATTTCCTCTCTTTACCAATGTCTTTATTTCTATTTTGGCCACGTACACTGGTATTTTTGAAGTAGCCGCTGATTTAAATCCATTCTGAATGACATATCTGAGTTCTGAGCTCTTTGCATCTTTGCGATGTCTGCCTTTAAGTTAACGAAACATGTCGTAAGAAACAGGCCTGTCTTTTTCAAATGGACTAGATAAATCCAGAACAACTGTGGCGATTTATTATGCACTTGCTGCTCTAGTGTATTTTCATGACAGTGTTATTTATTGTTAAGTATTATTATTCAAAATTTACAGTACAAGAACAGCCTGCACTATTAATCTTAAACACACACACACACACACACACACATTTTATTTATTTATTTATATTTACTTATTTATTTATTTATTTATTTATTTATTTTTTTTTTTTTTCAGGGAATGTCTAGAAATCTGTTATTTTTCTGAGCCTGCTGGCAAATTGTTTCTTCTTTTTTTTTTCTCTCTTTTTTTTTATGGAATTAAGGGTAAGAAAATAAATATAAATTATATTTATATGAATTAAATATAAATAGAAAATTTGATAAATATAACATTCTTCATAACATTATTATTATTATTATTATTATTATTATTATTATTATTATTATTATTATTATTATTTGCTGTGATTTTGTCAAGTAGGGCATGTTCCTGGGTCTATATATGAATACTGTCAAAACATCCAGGAAAATTACTAATTTGGCAAATTCACTCTCAGCCATCTTTCCCCCGGTTTGATGTAAAATGATCAAAGGGATTTAGTATCATGGTCAATATATCTTGAACATGTTATGCTGCAAAACTCATTGCTAGCTGCTGGGTTTTCCTGTTTTCATTGTTACTACAATTTTCTATACACTGAATGACAGGAAAAAACTTTGATGTCATGCTTGAAAACAGAACCGGAAAGTCAAGTCAAGACAAGAAAAGTCTCATAACATCAATTCTGTCGCTGTAATCTTTCACTGTTAGATCAAATCAGGTGATCTGTTCTCCGAATCACCTTTATTGACCTCCATGGTTGAAAAACACTGGACTATTGCCATCACTCAGATGAAGGTCACTCAGAAGACTGCAATCTTCATCTGCCCCTGTGTTTCAGCTTAAAGTGTTTGAATGTAAAGTCCTGCAGAACCTGCTAGAGAACTGAACGCAAATGAGGACTGATGTGGTTTTCTGTCAATCTGAACGGAATGAATGTCTTGGATTTTTTTTTTTTTCTCTCTCAGGGATGAGTAAACACTCATGCATCTATTTTGTTTTGCATTCCAGACATATTTCAAAGTGTTACATTTAATATCTTTATGAGTATATTAAATTTCACTCAGAAATCCCAAGAAAAACTAAAGAAAAAAAAAAAAAAAAAAAAAAAAAAAAAAATATATATATATATATATTAATTGTAATTTTATTTTCATGACAATTAAACAAATGTATCCTCTAAATTACTAAAATGTGTTTGATATTTAACGTATTCATTTGTTGCATTCTCGTCAATGATGTACCCAAACTATACTGTATACTGTAATAAAGTACAATTAATTTTATTTAATCATCATAGCAGTGCAACAAATCATTTTTACGGAGCATTAAAGCAAAGAAGAGTATAACTGCATACTCAGAAGTTTATTATAAACTAATTTGTGGAATGCTAACATGACAAATAATTACATTTTAAATAATTTTACATTAAATTGATCAGTTATATGAATTTAATTTATGCCTGAAATACCGTATGTAAAAAATTTAAATAAAAAAAAATGTATATTCAATTTAATGAAAAAAGACACCAGGCAGATGTCACCGATTGACCCTTTTTAAACAGAGACCACAGAGGTTCAGACTGTGCAGAATAGTGATACACAATATGCTGACCATTTCTCTAGCAAAACTTATTTCAGTCAAGTTTAGTCAAGTGTGACGACGTATCTACGATCCTATCCAAATACAGTCCCTATATACTTTTAAACTATTTTAAAATGGATAAGTTTCTCTTTTTAACTCCAGCACAGCAATGATACATACACACATCAGTGCAGATAGCAGAAAAAGATAATAGGCTTGATTTTACAGATCATTTCAACTTCCATTTTCCTTTTGCTTTTATTCAGAGCTGAATTTAATAGCAGTCTGCAGGAAGTGAGCTGCCATTGCTCTTTGAAAAGACTGCTGGTGTGCACTAGGTACAACACAGTGTTTGTCTTTGTGCTTTAACTGGCATGTGAATGCGTTTTTATAAAGCACACACACATGCGCACGCTTAATAGCCATTTCAAAGATTTAATGCTGAGCAGCATCTCGAACGCATGTCTTTCAAAATGTCTCCTTGTGTCCTCTACAAATCCGTTGAGGTTTTCTGTCAACCAGACAGCTCGGCCCAGGCTTACTTCAGTGAAAAAGGTTTTTAAGAGCAGCTTTAGGCATTTGTCATGAAACTGTGAAGGAATTCAAATCTTTTCTAATAAACCAGTAACTAGGGGTGTGTGAGAACAGATTTGTTTAAGGACAGCACAGACGTTGGAGTTCTTTGGATAAATGAACAGAGATAAGGCATTGAGAGGCTGTTCCCAGAGGCTATCATTGAATCCTCAGGGCAGCCTTTTAAGGAGCTTAGTAAAAGCTGCTAGCAGGAAGACCATGTAGAATAGTGCAACTGGGCCACATCTGAACGCCTCCATCAAACCTATATGTGGGTCATGGCCATTAGGGATTTAATAGCAGTTCTTTTCTTCATCATTTGGTTAGTTTTATTAGGTTATAATGGGTTGCACACTGTAACAAAATCTCTGTTAAATTTACAGTTCAAACCTGGCTGATTTGGTTGCCAGAAATATTCAGTGTGAACAAAAGTACAGTACATGAAAACGGTTCAGGCATTATGTAATGGCAGTTTGGTATATTAGCCATATCCATTAGCTGATAAAAATGCTAATATGCAATCCTACTTGACATAGTAAAATTTGCTTTGCATTTAAACTTTACAGTTTTTTACCACCATTATCCATGGCTAATAATCATAAGATTATAGTGTTACGCATAGCTTTGCCTACACAGATACTAAACACAAATGACACTACAGTAATGCAATAATAAAAATGAAGTAAAAAATTTAACAGAAAACATTTAACAAATTAAAATATGTGGTCATACTTTAGTTTGGGGAACGGTTATAGCTAACGACTAGCTATTAACTATGAATTTTGCCTCATTAAACTCCTAATTTACTGCTGATTAATAGTAAGGTAGGAAGGTAGTTGTTAAATTTTGGGATTTGAAACATAGTCATGCAGAATAAGACATTAACACATGGGCGTACAATATGCAGGGTACACAGGGGACATGTCCACCCAAGTTGAATAAACTGTAAATTCATCTCCCGCACTTTTTTTTTTCTTTTCAGGCAATAGTGTTCACCTATATGATTTTAAGGGCCGGTGTGCATGAATCTAGATTTAAATGTAAAGAGGAAAGATAGTCTGTGCATGACCTGACATTTATTTGTATCCAAAATGAGGGGATGTGAACATTATGGAGCACTTAACACTCTTATGCAATGTGTGTTTCATTCATACTGGAACCTTGAGGGCGCTCTCATGTAGAACATCCTAAAAAAACGTATAGAAGTAATAAAAAAGTCATGACATGTCAGGAAATCCCAAATATTGACATAATCATGATGAAACTTTAATACAATCAACAGATGATTACGACAATATATGGTGTAATTTTCAAGTCACCTCTAGGTAATAAATAATGTACATGAATAATGCAGTGCTAATTGATATATCATCTATTATAAAATATATGTTCTGCCTTATTCTGTGATGAAAATGGGAAGAGAAAGGTTTTTGCAGTATCTAAACCAATCATAAAATTGTCATAAGGGCAATATAGGTTACTGTCCAGCAGTGTAATAAAGTAAAAGAGATGAGAGAAATAAATAAATAAATACATTTGACATGTCTGTCCACTTCATATATAGACCTCTACAATAATATGTATTTTGTAAGTACTAATAAATAGCCAATATGCTAGTTATATGCACACTAATAAGCAGCTAGTCAACAGTGACGTTTGTCGCAAAATTGCTACCAAACATGCAAATATGAGGCAATTGCACAGAGACTTCTGGGAACATCTTTTTACTGAAATATGAAATTATACCAATAATGTTTGAAATTCCACCAGTATAAATCTATAATTACATTTATGAGTAAATCATTATATTTAATAAATTAACTTGTTATTTTATGAACCAGAATAATTTAAACTCTGCCAGTCAACATAAAGCAGCTTACAAGAGGAAAATAAAGCACATTAAAAACTGTTCAAATCGTGAACTGAAAGGGAGCCAATTCTTCACATTTGAAATGTGCCTACAGTATGCTGGGAAGAAATAATACAAGTGATATAAATTTGATTCTGAAGTCAATGTCACTTGATTGCGTGTGTGACATAAATTTCAGTAATGGGTTTTCACCCTAGGAAAACAGTTTTAAAGGCCCCAGTGTTTCATGTCTGCAGCTGGGATCATGCTGTGTTTTCACATCCTCTTTTCTGTTCAGAGTTTTAAAGCAAGGTCAAGTTGTACATACAGCCCATTACTGAGGAATTAACATAGAAAAGCCACCAAGCCATGTAAACAAGAGCTGAAGGTAGAAGGTCAGGCTGTCCTGAAGCCAGCGGACCTGTGAAGTAGAAAACTGGGTGATAAATGAGCACGTTATGTCGTGCGTATGTTAGCGGATTGAGACGCTAGCTCATGGAGAGTGAATGGCTGCAGTAATGCTGCGGATTATTGAAGTCTCTCCAGCTTTGGTCAGCCAGACCATTTGCTCCAGGGTTAGAGAGTGCAGATAGATGCATGCTGCTTGGTTTGCAGTGGGCAGCAGGGTTACCCAACACATCAATCCTGCACTCCATCACATACAGAGACTGTTTACTGAACACTTCCTCAGCTGTGATAGAAGTGGGAGGGTGAGACCTTTGAAGTAAATATGTGTTAAAATTACCAATGAGTCCATCTGCATTCAGCGGGTTTATGTGACGTATTTGCAGCATTAGGTGGATTGATATTTCTCTGAAGCACTCTGTAGGTGGATTGATATTTCCTAAGTCCAATAAGTGCTAATGCTATTATTACTATTTTACTACTGTAAAATATGATTGTAATTTTAACACTAAAAATGTATGCCAGTTCCCGCCTCCTTCTTCCTGTGATTATGAAGTTTTTACATTGTTACAAATATATATAAAGAAGCTATTTTGAAGAATAATTAATTAATGCATTGACAGTATGCATTGACTTCCATAGTATGGAAATAATACCATGGAAGTCAATGGCTACCGTCAAAATTGAAAAAAGGAAAAAGTGGAGGGTGGGTAAATGATGACAGCATTTTAATTTCTGGATGATCTTATGTTGGTAAGGTTTTTTTTTTCTTTTTTTTTTTTTTTTTTTTTGCTTTATTTTAGTTTCATGAGTTGTACTATGATAGTGTTTTGTATTTTTGTGTATTACTCTGTGTGCGTCGTCTATGTACTGTAAGTATGTATTTATTCATATTTAGTATATGACTTGTGAAAGGGCTAACTCAGGTGACCTTTGATTCATTATGACCTCCTCATTACCACCTGTTTGTTTGTTGTTAGTGTATTATAAAGGTACAAAGCAGTGTAATACTTCAGTAGGTGTATATTACAGTAACATTATTTTAGTTAGTAATAATGGATTGTTATTGTTTTATTTTTTTGTACCTACATTTCCAACACAGCGGTGCGATAACAATCACTGAGATCAACATACTAACTTTTTTTGTTGTTGTTTGTCTGCTTGTATTTTCCGAAATTATAAAAATGTAGTATTATGTATAACGTTCTGACCTTTAGAAGGACCTGTAGACTTCAGTGAATCAAGCGTACACCCCATCTAATCTCCATTCATTTGACGGTATTAATATTTAATAAATATATGGTGTCCCTCCAAGATTCTCGGAGATGAGCATGCAGAACCTCAACAGGATGATAATTTGCTTCACTTCCACATGCAAGATTAATACTTTTTGATAATTACACTGACCCTAATTTTGTGCCAGCATGACATTAATTTAGAGCACATATATTTTACCCTAAATGTCAAGTGTCTCAAGTGCTCCTAAAATTCTTAAGTTGGTGGTTTTGAAATGTCGATACAAAGAGGTATACATTTACTGATTTTTCATAAAGCCAGATTTTTCTAAAGCAAGATGTGAGATTCAGTGTGACAATTTCCGTAAGAAATTTTGCGACCATCTTATGTAGGAATTAATTCAGCCCATGAAGTTGAACTTGATAGTTTGTGGTTGGTAGCACTGATATGTCTTCTACCGAAGTCTAGCCTATTTTTAACTAAGGCCAGGTTGACAATGCCTTTTTAAAGACAGTCCTTGTCCTTTATGAAGCTTACAGCCCATCTGTGCACAGATGCTTCCTAAAACCACCTTGCTTATCAGAGTAGCTTGTTCCCCTGTGACGACATGACCATGACGCATTCCAGAATATTAATAAGACATTAATCTGTCACAAGCAAGAGCATGTAAATGAATGTGCGAAATGTGTTCTTGGTTTTCCTGATTAGATGGAATGATCTTTAGAGAGACGAGCTGCCCAGAATATGCCCTACATTTGGCACAGTCTGAAAATGGGATTGTGCCCCAAATTTCCCTAGGAAAATGTTTTAATATGAAATCAAAAAAAGAGAGAACGTATGCCAAAAATGAATAATCAATTATCAAACAACAAGACACACAACAAGATGCTACAACTGTTGTTTATATTTAGTTCTTAATAAACCTTAATAAGTTTGCATTGTCTTGCATGAAGATAGTTGCACGGGGTGAATCAGGATAGAATTGTAATTTTGGTGTGAACTATTCCTTTAATGTGTTCTTGGGTGTATTATAAATCTGTCTAATGAGCCATGGGTTCTTTAATTAGGTTACTTGCGTTGCTGCATATTGAATCTTTAATTTCGCCACATAGAAGCTTACCTCAGAATTGAGGTCATTTCAAAAATAGACGGCTGGTTTTAGTCCCTAAAAAGTCTACATGGATGAATTAGCCGTTGTGGGTCAGTGTCACAGCGGTCTGGGTGAAGGAGACAAGGAAATAGAGTCATAATGGGAAATTCCCAAGCCTCTGTGCTTGGCAGAGACAGCGCTCCGTGTCTGAGGAATGTTAGATTATGTTTGAATTGTCATCCAAAGAGCAGGCAGACCAGCTGATTTGTGTATCCGGCAATTTCTTTGCCAGAATCAAGCTAAATTGATCATTCTATCAGCACTTGCTTTGAAACATGTCATTTGCAAAAACAGAAATCAGGTGTTGTATTCTAGTCTGAAACGGCCGACGACCAAACCACGGATGTTGTTGTGTCATTTGCAGCGTGTGGCTATTATGTGTACGGCTTACCTTGCATAGGCCATCTCAAGTATGCGTAGGTGCACATGAGAGATGGAGTGTGAATTGGGGATTGAAGAGGCTACAAAGCAGAAAAGTGAAATGGAGGATGGGGAAAGAGGCTTTGAAGATCATTGCTAAGATGTAATGAGCCTCTTCATGTGCAAACAGTGGCAGGATCTGCTTGTATCTGTATATTTCCACATTCAGTGTGGCGAATGAATACAACTATGTGAAGTGCCGCATAATAATTCTTGTTTTAATTAAGGTAGTTTCATTTGAGAGCATGAGTCACATTTAAGCCAAGTTGGCAAATATAACCACACATTATTTTTCTTCTTCATCTTCTTCTTCTTCTTCTTTAGCTGACATGAAGCAGCATTCAAAGGGTTCCCAAAACATCTACAGAAAATCAGTTTATAGATATTGCCATCATAGAGAGTAATGAAATTGTTTGGTACTAAGCATAATTATAATATTTGTATTCAGTACAGAATGTTCCATGATATTTTTTAATTGTATCAATTACTGTGCCATGAAATTTTTCTTTAAAATAACCTGCACTGACCAGGAAGAGATATGAAGCAGTAAATACGAGTATTTTGTGTGGATTATTTAAAATGTTTTATGTTAAAGTGTACTATATGTAAATCAACAGTCATTTTAAGCATTATGAAGTTGCACCATTGCCCAGGAGCTAGAATGCTTTATTTGTTCATCATTTATCTGCACAGTGAGAATGACTGTAGGAAATGTAAGTATATTAGAATAAAATGAGACACTTGTTTTCATAAGTCGTGAAGAAATGAAGGCACTTCGGTCATCGTTTGCTCGCCCTCATGTTGTTCCAAACCTGTTTGACTTCTTTCTTCAGTGAAAGTAAAAAGCAGAATGTTGTTATAGACAGAATGTCAAGACTGACAGCTGCAGTCACCATTCACTTTTCTGTGCATTGAAAAGAGATGCAATGAAAATAAATGGTGACAGGAGCTGTCAGTCCTTAACATTCTGTCGAATATCTCCTGTTGTGTTACATGGAGGAAAGCGAGGTGAGTAAATGATGACAGAATGTTTATTTTGGGTGCGCTGTCTCTTTAAGGACGCTGTATTTTCACCCTATATTCCCTTCAGTGAACAGCACTCTAATCCCAGTTTTACTGGACATGTTTTCCTCGGTACAATCAGCAGATGCTCTTGATTTGCAGGGTAACTGACAAGCACAAGGTTCATCTTGTGTTCTCTCATTATACATGCTTTTTGCAAGGCGCACTCAAGATTTCTGTTTGTAGATATTTTCCGTATGTTTGAAACTGAACAGAGAGTAAACATGGTACTGCATCAATTAGCCAAAATGTTGTGATTTATACACAATATGATCAATATTGCAACAATAATTATTATAATAAAAAAAAACGAAATAAAAGCAAAAGAAAAAATTATAATTTCATGTTTGTTTGTTTTTTTATGTTACAACTGTAAAATTACAGTATTAAAATCTATGGTTGTCTTTATTTCTTTATTTTCAAACATGAAACCATCAAACATTAATTTCTATGAAAACACCCATGGATCATGAGCTAATCCTTATATACAAGTCTGCAGATGAATATATCTCAGAAGAACCATGTTCAGTATTATCCAGACAGTAAGCTACTATTATTTTAATAGTCATTGAATGGGAAATGTTACCTGTTTTCATATATTTAAATAAAAGGGTGATTCTTTTAATAAGTACCGTTTTCTTTACTCGTCTAATTTTTGCAATCAAGTAAAGGCCATTACTTACTTTGAGTAGTAATTGATTTATTTGTTCAAATCTATTGCATTATTAAAACTGATCTAGAAAATCTGATCGAGCACATTAAACTCTGTAAAAATGTAAAGTTGGTCGTAGTGCCGTTCACTTAATTAATGCCTCATCTGCGTTGATCTAGGTGCACATTTAATACTGAATTAGAAGCACGTTAACTGCATGACTTCATTGGCACTGACACAACTATAGGTTAAAGAGATTAAAATACGGGTACGTGAATCAAGAGGTTAAAGTATCAGTTTTGATGTTAATATTTATTCATTATACTGTTGAGCTTGACAGTATTTTTCTCTCTTGTTATTTCATAGAGTGCTCCAAAGTAGACTGAGAAAGCCAGAGTCTCAGGTCAGCTGTGAAAAAGTGAAAATGCATGTGCCCTGTGTTTATCAGTATCCTTATGTCCATTGGGTAAAAATAAAAGCTAAATAAAAGTACAAATTAATTTGTCTGATTCTCTAAGGTTTCTATAGGTATCACGATATATCAGTGCATTGTGATTTTTTTTGGACACAATAACCGTTGTGTGAAAAATCAGCCCTAGTATATATGTGTGTGTGTGTGTGTGTGTGTGTGTGTGTGTGTGTGTGTGTGTGTACTCTCTGAAATACATATGGTAAGTATTTCAGAGTGAATTATAAATACTCTGTATATAATTAAATCACAATTTTGTAATCGCACTAAGCAGTGCAACCTTATGGCACTGTATGCTATGTTGCATTTTAGAGAAATAAAATAATTCCTGCTACAATATGCATACTTCCTAAAGACAATACGCAATAAATAATAATAATAAAAGTACATCAAAAGAGTATGATGATACAATCCTTAGTATTCATAATGCTGCAGGCGATTAAAACAATATGTACTGCTGAGATTCTGAATAGGCTGAAACATAAAAAAAACAAAAACAAAAAAACACATAATATCTGGAAAAGCGCATTTGTTGGAAATGCACCTATGATGCCTAATAATGTTGTCAAATTTAGACAGCTCAGTAATTTTTGGTTAGAGCTAGTATTCAGTGCTGTAGGTCGTAGAACAACTGCTTAAAACCACTTCCTAAAAAAACTTACAGTGCCAGAGATGATGCGCTCAGTTTATAGAGCAGACCACGAAAATTTCATTTCAAATCTGCTTTGAATACATCCCCATTTCCTCTAATAGAATACTTGGATAATCTGCTCATAGACTTTAATGTTGTCAGACGTATCTGGCATCATCCTTTCTTTGACCCTTGTGTGACCCAGTATCCAAACCACATATGGCCTGACAAATGCTTTTCATTTCGTGGAGATGCTTTTACCTTGAACAGGAAGAGTCTGAATAGATGAAAACATGCAAATACTCGGGTGCAGTTTCTTTAAAGCCAAGAACAACCGAAACATTTGCACGATGGGGTAATTCTGCAGGAATCTCTCTTATTTCGACACAAGGACATTGTGCCCTACAGTGACGATTGGTACTCTTGTGCAAATACTTAAAGATGCCTGTGAAATTGTTCAAAGTGCATTTATTCTAAGCATGCAATATGTGATTCAACCCATTCTACAAGGGCAGTCAGAGCTTTTGTTGGCAACAGTTTATTGAAATAGGAAGTAGAAAGCACATAATGTGTGTGTTACCACAAAAGATGTAGAAACATGTGACATGGCTCCCGAGGGAATGGCATTCTTTGTCTGTTTGTGGCCCACTTTCTTCCCAACGATGTCCAGTGGTTTATTAAAGTGAATGAATGGAGATGACAGCTTTCCAGAGCATCTACAAACAAATCACCAATCCATGGTTCAACAGATGTTCGAGATGCATTGAACAATTCTGATCTAAACTTCTACATTTCTTTCAAAATGTCAAGAGGCCAAAAAGGCACTATATACAAAGATTTGCCTAGCTAGAGTATTCACTTTTGAACTTTCAACCCAGTCTAAACGTATCTTCACAAGCTTCTCGAATGAGGAAAAGATACGTTGTAATGGTTTCACCTTTAACTCAGCAAATATAAGAGAAAGCCACCAACGATCAGTCACAAATTTCCTAAATCCTACGCTGATGCTGAACGTTAAGACAAACAGTGGTACAATAAAACAGAGCCATCATTTTAATCTGGCAAGCTCACACAACCTTCCTCTCAGATTTACAGCGTCTGATGCCCAGCAGCACCAAATCTTCCGAGCAGGGTTGCCACATCTATTGGTTATATATAGTTAGTGGGAAGAGAGGCAAATGTGCATGGATTACATAAACATATCACCCATCTGGGATATTTGTTTTCTCACCTATCATCAAATTACAATGTGTTGCTATGAAATATGGATTCAGGAGGGCATAAAGCATTCAAACCCCATGAGCATTTTCTCACATCTGATTTAAATATGCATGTTTGCATTGCTCTAATGCAGCTTCAGTGATGCATAGTTCACAAGCAGGGAACAAACGGTAGCTAAAAGGGATCTTTTCATATTGGATTTACAGCTGGATATCAGTCTGTGCTCTATCTGCATCTCTTTGCACTGTTTGGAGAGCAACAGGATAGATCAGTATTGCATGTGTCTTACTGTCCAGAGGTATAGAGATCTTCAAGACAAACACATTTGTAGAAGACTAAAATTTGTCATTTGCTTTGTTTCAGACATAGTTTGTTGCCGTTCTGTTGCCGTTCATACATCCTAACCCTCATCTAACCTCACAGTGACCCACTTGTAATGCTCCACATAAGCAGCAACTCACATGCAGCACACCGTGAGGGAGACTTGTCTTATTCCCTTTGAGTTAATGTAGCATGTTGCTAAGCTGACAGCACAATGCACCCGTTCTCAAAATTATTATAGGTAAAATAGCTTGTAAACAACACAGAACATTTTTTTTTTTTTTTTTTGCAATTGAGACTTTTAGGTTTTCAGTGGAATTTAAGTAGACCTAATGGAAATTCTCTCCCATAATCTGCCATTTTGGATTTATTTTCAGCCCGAGTTTGTTGCAAGATATAATGGGATTGATATAAAAGGATACTGTACGAGGCCTTCGAATTTAGCCCAAATGAAGTATTTTAGGCTACCCAGGCTCATTGGAGATACTTTTCTGCCAAACACACACTCACTCATACAAAAATACCTTAAAAATAGCACATATAGATACTGTACAAATCGTTGCAGTTTTCAGTGGAACTCTTGAGACAGTACATCTCAGACAACTTTTATTCAGTTTCACACAAAGTATGATTTACAGGGCAAGAGTTAAAAAGCCAAAGCCTTTTTTTTCTCTTTTTTTTTTTGCAAAATTCATTGCACAATATTATGTTAATTTTTAAGATGCTGCAAGATTTTAAAACTGATACTTTTTGAACGTTATTGTCACATACCCAACTTCATATGTATGGGTTTTCTATTGCAGTAGGAAGCAGCATAATTAAGTTGACTTTTGGAGCAGACTTGCATTACACAGAATTTCCACAACAGGGAGCAAACTGTCTTGAAGTTTTTTGTTCTCATTAATAACAGCTGTGGTTTCTGTGAGATTAGGTTTTTAATAAGTTGAAATAATTTATTTATTAGACGAGGTACAGTGAACATGGAGGCATATTGTCTTGATTAATATCTTAATATCTTTGCTCATTTTCTTGGTATTTCACACAGTGGAGGCAATGTGACCTTTTTTGTAAGTCTTTTGTGTTTGACCTCCTTTTTAAGTGCCTTTCCCCTTCATTGCCAGATACTTACAGTACATGTTTATTTTTGTTATCTTTTTTAGAATATTTCTATCTGCATCAGAGCCATGTCCTATAATCTGGCTCATGTAACTTCCTGATCCTGTTTCCATTCATCATTTTTAGCCGTCAAAAAGGCCAAAGATATGTTTTCATCTGTATCCAACTTACACAAGCTCTCAGCTATATGCATTGCTTCTTTTAAAGACTGAAGGCAAACTTTCATTTCAGATAAATGTGATTAAGGAAGAAAACTGCACTGAACAAGAACCACAGAGAAGATATCATTTCAGACAGAGATGAACATCCTCACTAACGTGAAATATTGTGTTTACATTTGGCAGCTGCTTTTGCCCACAGCAACTCTAAGTGCATTCAGAGTTTACATTTAGTCAGTTTTTTGTGTTCCTGGGAATTGAACCACTGACCTAATATTGCTAGTGCAATGCTGTAGCAACTAAAGGAATACTAATAATGAAAATGGTGTCATAATTTGCTTACTCTCGTCATTCCAAACTTGTATAGCATCCACTGTGGAAATATATGTGATTTTTTCCCCCCCTTTAACCAATGTCAACTACCAGAAAAACAGTATAGATAAGAACAGAATAGATAAGAACGGATTTATTCTCATAGAGTGGCAATGTGCTTGAACCATGAAATCTCTTTGCCAAAATGATGAAACCAATCCATTGCATGAAAAAATATAATCAAAATGTTCTCCTCTTGGTTACTTTTTAATTCTTTTTCACTTGCTGACTGGAGCATTTCAATAAAGCAGGTGTATATATTCAGCAAAGCCATAATTAAAGACTCATAAATTACCATTTTACAGAATAATTTTGCTTCTTGGGAAACGTTTGTAGTCCGTAGTATTTATTTAAATTAGTATGCTAAATTCATATTTTCAGTGATCGCTCACACCGCTGATAAAGAAACTATTCCAAAGTAATTAAATGGGGAGGCTTGAATGCTCTGGGTCATGATAGCAATATTGGCCATCTTTAACTCCACCTGTTTTATTAGTAATATAGCAAATAGGATTATTTCTCAGCTAGCGATCATCTCACTTTGCTTGAATACCATGAGAATTTAATCATATATCATTGTGGCGACTGTCAGCTTTGTTATTTGCTGTGCTCTCGTACCCTTGGGGATAGTAAAAGTCCCATCTGTGAACCTGTCTTCCTAAAGCAGAGGCATCAGTTTTGACGTATCACCTGCAATGCAGGTCTTTTTTTACATGTCTGATTCTTAGCTGTGTCTGCGAAGACAAGCAATGATATTACTGCCTCTTATATTTAGGATTAATAATATGAAAAAACCACTAACCTGTAAATGTTACCAGGTTGACCAGCATGAATGATGCCTCAAATTTGTGCTTTTACTCTTCTGTGTGATTGTGCTTTCACACAAGTAAAACATTTAATAAATTAAATAAAAGCATACATGCATGCATGCATACATAACACAATAAAATAAACGAAATACATTCAGAACATCCTAACATTTACATGTCAATTAGGCAAATTTTCCCCAAAAAACTATAATTACCATAATGCACTTTTTTCTTGATGGTGATTCTCATCAATTCAGCTGTACAGTACAGTATTTTAAATTAACTTGGAAAAGGAATCTTATTATTTCTTGTGCTTTCAGCTTTGTTATTTCTATTGTGTTCTTCTAGGTACCTCTTACACTGCAGTGACAATAATTATATTCTGTTTGTATAATGCAAGTCTGATCGGATGATGCAGTTGTTTGTTTGGGGAGCAGTGCTTACTGTCCACTGTGAGTATAGTGTATGTCATTGAACTAGTTAGATGTGCAGCATTGTGCGTGTGTGTGTGTGTGTGTGTGTGTGTGTGTGTGTGTGTGTGTGTGTGTGTGTATAATGACCAGCAGAAGACGGTCATGAGTGCTGTGGTGTACACTCAGGAGTCAGGAGTCAGCAGTAATGATAGTGCAGTCTCCTGCCCATAGAGATGGTCCTAAAGTGCTTTCAGAAAACATACAGCACAACAATCATAACTTATATTAAGCTGTTATGCTGTGTTCAGTCTGTAGGATATATCCACTGGATGTCAAATAGGCATCAGATCTCACCAAAGGTTCGTAGAGTACTGTTTGTATGTGTATGTTTTATTTTCATCAGAATTTAAAGCTGATGCATCAAATGTTACTAATGTATTACATTCTCCATGTTTTAGTTATTAATTATCATGAAAATAATTTCAAAAAGCCAAAAATCATAATGTTTTAGTTAGGTTTTATGACTTTAACCCAGTATCCAATTAGATTTTTTTTTTCAAGACCTTATTTCCATGGCTCATAACTTTTCCTCAAAAGAAGGAAAGAGAAATGTAGTAATGTAACAGTGCAGTGACAGATGATGCCTAATTTATAATGGCTTTGGCAGTGCTGTGTGTTTGGGTTGCAGTGCATAAATCAAACACTAGTTCTCTGGACACATTTGGCTATAGCCAATCATGACTGGAATTAGAGGGGCGATACATCTGTTTGCCTTTTCAAGTAACACCAATGTTCTTTGCCCTTCACTGAGACCCTAATGTTCGCTCACTGAATTTGATTTCCAATAACTGGCATGGGTGAGTTTTGAACTGGTCTATTATTTAGTTTACTGTGAAATTGAACGTTGGTTAGAGCCAGGACAGCAGTTGTACATGAAAAATAAAAATAAATGGATTTAGACCTTAGCAAGTGCTATGAAAAAGTTCTAAAAATGCTGCATGCTGTCTTGACATAAATCTTCCTGAGCTAACAGGCCAATCAAAGTATGCTTCAAAGGAGTTTACTTAACATTCACGTAAAGCCACAAATGAAATCAATTTCATGGTGAAATGTCATTGGCCACATCTATGGCCATTCGCACTTGTGGTAAAATGCTTTATCACTCACACTACTCACAACACAGTCTTTGGCCTGAAGCAATATTTTTAATTAAAGACATTTAGTCAATAAATAACAGTACTCAGACATCTATACAAGCAATCCCAGTCTGGCATAAAAAAGCAGCTAATGCTGAATTAAAAGTTACAGTAATTAGAAATGTTAGGTTTGAATTATGGCTGGCTTATAAGTGATGTTGCATCGATATCCCGATGTAATTTATGTTGATTGATGATAATTAGCTCTGGACATTTTTACTCAATATGGATTTTTATTTATTTGACAAAAAATAAAAATGCAATTTTTTGTTGTACATTAATTGTTATTTTCCATTGCATTTTAAAGGATTGATTAAATAGTTATAGTTTTATTTATTCATTTTTTATGATACATTTGTATTAAATCATAAATCATAAGAATTCTCAGAATTCCCAGAATTCTCAGGGACTAACAAACTAGGGCTGCACGATATATATATATATATATATATATATATATATATATATATATATATATATATATATATATCAACATAAAATATGGCAATGTGGCTTAATGCGATGTGCAGACTGCAACGTAATTCAATATTTATGAAGCGCAGTGTTGGAGTGTGTTTCATGAATGATACAGTGTTTTGACATCTGAGAACAAGAGCTTGGTTCATTTACTGTATAAACTTAACTCCAACAAGGACAATCTTAGTATAGATTAGGGAACAAATACTGTATTCACGGTTAACTATGAGTTTTCCCTCAATAAACTCCTAATTTGCTGCTTATTTATTCTAAGGTACAGTAGTAGTTGTTATAGTTCTGTAGGTTTGTATTGGGTAGGATTAAGGTACGTATCTGGAATATGGTCATGCATTAACATATTGATTATAAGTACTATTCATATATAACAGCCAATATGCTAGTAGTTTGCATGCTAAAAAGCAACAAGTTAACAGTTAGTAGTGTTCCCAAACCTTCTGTAATAGTGTTGCCAAAATCTCCCCTGCATCTTGATTTCATCCATATTTTTGAATAATTAAGCACTATTCAAATGTGATACCTTTTTTGCTTTTGAGTAGATGTTTGAGTTTTAATTGAGTACCAGCTTGGCAGTACCCACACTCTTACTAAAGTGTCATTTCCCTGTACTTTTTACACCCCTGCTGTGTACATAAAAATAGAGGAACTCACTGAATCCATCACATGGCGGATTCTTGAGTACTCTGCTGATTTTTCCGTCAAGCGCTGGAGCAGTCAAAATGACCCAAATGCACATCCCTGGCACACTGGCTGTGTCTTAGTTTTGGAGTTGGTGCCGTCTCCACTTGTGGTGTGATGGCTGCTCCTGTCGTATGAAGGCGTAATCAGTGCTGTTCCTCGACAGCCAAGCACAGGATGGAGTTTGAATGAAGACAAGGGAATTCTTGCAAATCCCCTGCTGGCACACTTGTCTCCACATTAACCAGCTCAGCCCAGCGTATTGCCTGCCAGCCCATTAGATTCACTCATATTCTCCCGGATATTTCAGATTAACCTTTTTGAGAGCTTTTGGGACAACCAAAAATCCAGCATCAGAATCGGTGGCCACAAGCAGTGAGCAGCCAACGCATGCGATATCTCTGCTTGAGGTGTTTGTTCATCTGGAATGAATTATATTGGCTTTAACAGCAGTTTTTATGTTATGCTAGATTTTGCAATACTCGTCGTTTCATTCAGCTTCTTTTCTTGCAGGTGTTAGATATTGTTAGCATTCAAGTTCTGTTTAATGGCAATAAAAAACATGACAAGGACATTTTTTTCCCTGCAAAATTGATTGTCAAACCTTGTCAACAAACAAGGTGCAAATAACATCTGAATATGAATTGTGTTGTTTACAGCAAGATCTGTGATGAAGACTGCAAAACTGAATGAAATAATCAAAATGAAATCAGACAGATTCAGGGATACTCACCCTAGGCGTTTTGAACTGCACTTGAGTTCATTTGACCCCCAAAGCCCAGTTTGTTTGACTAGTTTGAGCGCTCTGTCCCTGGCCCGATTGGAAGAGGTGGGCTAGGGCACGGTTCGATTGGGCTCGGACACGGTACGCATGCAGTGTGAGCACTAACTGTGCCGGAACATGGAACAGATACTATTTTGTGTGTGATACTGTCAATATTGTGACCGCAGGTGTCTATTACAGACAATCAATGGTTAAAAGCCCAAAGAAATGTTCATTCTACTTCTGTTTGTATTAGACATGGTATTTTGCAGTTCAAGGTGCTTCACGGATTGCATTTATCCAAATTAAAGTTGTCAAAGATGTTTCATTCCTTAGCCCTTCTTGTGATAGATGTTCATAAGGGCCAGTCTCTCTTGGAAATATGTTTTGGAATTGTCCTCACATTGTGACCTATTGGAACTAGGGCCAGGACTCGATTGAAAAAATTAATCTAATGAATTAGAGGCTTTGTAATTAATTAATCGAAATTAATTGCATTTTAATCGCATATAAATATTTGACCTGAGAACAGTGAGAAGTAATTTTTTTTCACATGGATTTATAGTATACCATTGAATAATGACTGAATACATAAGCTTAAGCAACAAAATATTGTCTAGCAGACCAGTGCAAATTTTGCCATGAAGTGTAGCAATAGCATATTTAGAAACAATTTAGAAATAGTACATTTCAGAAATTCAGAAAGCTTATAGGTGCTGGAACCTTCTGTAAAGTGTTTTTTTTTTAAGTAAAACACAATACTGTCAATTACATTCAGAACATTGGAAACACTGACTATTAGAAAACATCTCTCTGTTGCTTCAGAGGCCACACCATACTAAGTCCAACTCTCAATAACCTTGGCCAAAACAATAAAGAGTTCAACATAAACTGTTGCACCAACAAAATAATACATAGTTCAACATAAAGTGTAAAGTCCATGCTAGCTGCTATATGTTTTGCGTTGAGGTGATACTTGAGGTTCGATGTGCTGCGGTAATATGCGAAGTGCAAATGCTAGTTGGTGCTCCAGTATAATCAGTCTGCCGAAACTCATCCAGTGAGAAACGTTCCGCAGTGCAAAAATAAATTATTAAAAATGCGGGATTTTTTTTTGTAATTAATACATCTTAGTTAACGCGTTATTTTTTGGGTAATTAATTAATCTCAATTAACGCGTTAAAGTCCCGGCCCTAATTGTAACACTATATTTCAAACCCTTTCCAAGATTTTGAAAAAAACTGCTTAAGCCAGAACCAATTTCGGCTCTTTTTGGTGTGAAACCTGTCAATGTACAACTTTCGTAAACCCAAAACGGCATGGTTTGTTTTGTGACCTTGTTAGCACGGAGATTGATTCTCTTGTGTTGGAAACAAAAAATGCCCCCTGCTCACTCAGCTTTAATGAAAGACATAATGGGTCATTTGAAATTGGAGAAAATTAAAAACTTGTTAAGGGGGACGTCTGAAATATTCTATTCAATGTGGCAAACTTTCATAGACTACTTTGGTGAGATTGTTTAATTGATTGGCTTAGCATGGAAATAGAAATGATGCCCTCTGATGTATGTTGTTTGTTATTGTGTCTTTTTCTTTCTGTATTTGATATGTAAAAAACCTCAATAAAGATAATTATAAAAAATAGATATATATATTGCGACCGCAGACATATTATAATACTACAACTACACTACACTTTAGTTTTTACCCTTAAAAAAAAAAACTAAACTAATAAAATAATACTAAAAAAAAAAGAAAAAAAAAATACATACAACAGGAATTAAAACAAGACCACTGCAGGCCCTCATGACTGTAAAAAAAAAAAAAAAAAAAAAATATATATATATATATATATATATATATATATATATATATATATATATATATATATATATATATATATACATATACATACATACATATATATAATTTATTTATTTTTAATTCATTAAACACATTTTTTAAATGAAAATGAATCTTTCTTAAATTTGAATCTTTTTAAATTGAATCTTTTCTTGAAATGGTTGGTTTATTAAAAACATTTTAAACCAACATGAACACAAAGAGAACATTAGCAAAGAATGTCCAAGTTTTAAGCTAGATTTTAGGAGATTTTTTTTTTCTTCTTGTATCTGTTACTGACCCATTTGTGTATCAAACTTGTTTTAAGCATTAAAGTAAAAGGCTCTTGTTTTTAGGTTTATAATCATAAATTCAGTCAGGTATGTCTAAGCTTTTGACTGATGGTGTATTTGCAGCGTGGTTTGTCAATCGCCTTGAGCGTGTTTCTGTAATTATTGGTCTCAGCATTAAATGACAAAATGGATCACCTCGGTGCTTTGGTGTACTCAAGTCTGTTGTTAGCTCATTGGCCATAACATTAATTATATTTACATCAACTCCTAGCAGCCCTCACCCCCATTCTGCATCTGTTGTCAAGGCAGTATCTTGTCTCTCAGAACCCTTTCCATTTCACGTTGAACAATGTCGCTTTAATTACTATAATTAGTTTTGTTGTGTTTTAACTCTTGACATACCTAATTTTACTCATTATACAGTAACAATTTTGTGGTTAGATCTTTTATATTACATGCCACCGTAAATGCATCTCATCAAAGCTTTGCCCACATAAACACTGAATAAATAAGAGACAGGGAATATTCCACCGCTGAATTAGCACAAGATGCACTGCTGTTGAACTGCAAGTATATCCTCCTCCGGTGTCGGTGAGCAGACCGCACTAACAGTGTGCTTCAGCCTCAGCATTGGGTATTTCTCCCGCAACATGTTAATGTTGTCATGGTAGGTCGGCCGCAAATGTCAAGGCACATCTTGCTATTAATAGAGCTCTAGTTTTACAGTCAACATCTGGGTCACAGTGTTTTGTTTTGTTTTTGTTTTTTACCTAACAGCAGTTAATTCACGTGTACCCTTCAAAATCCAGTTTATGTTTTTGACAACACACTTTACGCTATGCAAATTTGAATAGATAGACTCTAATAACCGCTTCTGAATTAACGCTGATTCCTGCTGCTAGCAGAAACAAGGCTCATGTGTCAGAGGAATAACAGTGCCAGTCCAATCAGAGTCTCCATACTAAGATGGAAATACACACATAGCAAACAAACAATTTAATATACAATGGGCTCAAAATCAACTATCACTCCAAGTATAGACGCCACTGCTTGTCACAGACTTGTAGGCTGTAAAAAAAATGGTGTAGCTGTTGTTAATTACCCCAGATGAACCAACTGTAATGGTACTGCATGCTTAATTCAGAAAACAGGCAAAACATTGTGCATCCCAGTCTTCGTCTTCAAAGGGGCCACATGCATGATACAAAGCAAAAAAAAAAAAAAAATATATATATATATATAAATATTTATAAATATGCCAGGTAAAGTTGACCTACTGATGAACTGAGAAATTAGATTCAGTTGCTGTTTAGCATTTTCCCTGAGGAAATATTTGTTAAATCCTTGCCAGTTTATATAATGGGGACACCATTAATTAGCAGAGCCACACAGTTTATGTTGTTAAGTGTTGCAGCTCTTACTGTGAATGAAGCCTTAAATAGGAATTTTGGCCATGCTGTTATGCCTCCATAGTCCTTTAATATTCTTTTAAGCATGCTTAATTACAGCTGAGAAACAGTGTGCTCTGACATCTAATGAATATTCACTTTTCTGCCTGTTTGTGTTTGAATATTATAGAATAGTAGGTGATGATCATCATAGTGAAACACTATGTTTCACATCGCACCACCTCAGCGAAAGCTAAAATTTGCTTTTCTCTGCCTGTTGTTGTACTGTAATTTAATTTGCACAAAAAGCTTAAAAATAAGCAAAAAAAAAGGCATTTACCCTTAAAGCATATAACTGTCAACCCTCCCGTTGTTCCTGGAATTCTCCCATATTTTTTTTCCATTCTATCCCACTATCATCCTGTTAAAATATTTACCTGTATTTCTCCCGTGTATTTTATGTTTGCTACATTCGCTTCTGGTAAAACTCCTGTAATTTGTATGGGCCAAATCACATTATATAAATAATCACAACAACAAACTCCAAGGTTGTCCAGTTGCCAGATCTTGACGCATACAAATTTCGACCCATTTGTCCCCTCAACTTGGCAATCTACAGCCCAGTGATGCAACTGAGATGTGCGTAGTAGTACCGTGGGAAGGAAACAATGATCACTGGTAGAAATGGGTGTAGAAGACTCAGGTGGTGCATCTAAATGTATATTTACATCTTTAGCAAATTTAAGCTCAAAAGGCAAATTTATATAAATAATTACAATTAATTATGATTAATTACAATTATTTATATTAGCTGCCAGTAGTAAATGTAGCAGAATTAATTTGTCATCAACTAATCTCTTCGTCCAGCAAACATTATAATTTCATATAAACCCTAAGAAAGGATATTTTCGTGGCCACAGAAAATACTTTCATACAGTATTAATGCATTTGAGCCAGTAGCAAAATTGGAATCGTAAAGGGAAATTGATTTGTAAGGAAGAATCAGAAAGAGTTTTATTAACTAAATACTTACGCAAACTAGTCTAACAAACAAACAAACAAACAAACAGTCACTCATATAGTGGAAAGGGCAAATGAGCTTTGATGGATGAAACCATCAGGAAAACCTGAGAATGAAGCTATGAAAAGAGTCAGTTAACCACCTGAGTAAAACCATCAGTGCTGTTTATAACAGGGTGTATAGCTTATACTAAACCGCTGTTTCATTTAGTTAAATGTACGATACTTGCTTTTCCTTGACCTGGAACAAGCATCTGGATTCAAAGTTTTGATGGTTTGGAGGTTCGGTGGTGTAGGAGTCGCGATCACGTTCTTCCGGTTTTGAAGAGTGCTGAATTCCAAAGATGTCCTGACTCGTTGGTGATTGGAAGTTTTTTTCCCAGTGGAAAGTGAAAAAGAGCTAAGAGAGGTGTCAGCTGAGATCCTAAGATCTTTGGTGAATGGAAAGTCAAGGCACGAGGACTGGCACAGACTTAGCAGGTCGCAAGCATTCTAGCTCACATACTCTTACACTCTCGTTTAGATAATCAGAAGCCGAATTCATAGATACTAAACATGGTTTATAATGGTTTAAAATTACATATAGGTAAGATTACATAAACGAGTGGTTCTATCATAAGTATGCATAAAACAGTCAAATTCAACAGACAATATACAAGAACAGCAATAATGTACACAATAACCTAAAGGATATGTATGTTGATTCAAAGAGAGGTTTTCACATTATGTGTCCTTGAGTTAAGAGTTGCTTTGCCACATTCCTAGGAGCCATGAACTAGCTTTATTAGTGTGCCTTTGGTTGCTATGGAACCAGAGAACTGTTCTGCCTTTTTTGAGGTGATAGTTGCATTTCTGGGAAAGGGTCCAAAGGCTCTGGTTAGATGAGGGGGCGTTACATATAATTTGTTAAATAGAACAAATAGTTGTGTGTCTGATTGGTCCAAAAGCTATACATGTATAATGAGATATAGCTTACTCTTCAAAAGGCTATTGATTAATTGATTAAATATGAGTGAAATATAAGTTTCAAGGTGCCACGCTGCTTTGTTTTCTCCGGTTACAGGGGAAACCGCTATATTCCTGGCAAAAAGCGCCACCTGCTAGCAGAAAATTAATTAGAATTTTTCAATAAGCCCTTCTGCTGTTTCTTTAGACCAAAGCCAAAAACGAACCTTCTTTTTAAGCAGAAAACGCACAGTTGTAATCGTGAACTGGTGGATCGACAATAAGATAATGAATTACACAACTCTAGATATAATCTATACTGTTATATATTTATGTTACTAGACTAATATAATTGTTTGATAACAATTGTTTAAATTAATATAAAAATTAAATAATATAACACATTTAATTTCAATACACTTGGTACAGTATACATAAGGCAAATGATAGAGTGAAATATCATTTACTTAGACGTGTTTGGTTTAAACAGCTCGTTGACAACTTTGTACAGACAGCAGATGGTTTATTTTAAATGGCATCCTGGATCATATCGGAGGATTATACATGTGTTTGGAGCATTTTATTTTGTAAACGAGGCACAATGTAATGGAGAGTTCACAAAGAAACTTTTGTTGAGAGATGATCTGACTGCAGCTGCATTGCAATCCGTAAGTAAATTATTTCACAATGCTTTTGTCTCTATATGTTTTATATGGATATATATTCCCTGGAGACAACTTATGACGTCACTACTGGTGTGACCAAAGTGTAAAAGGGCACCGTTAGAACACGTCATCCACTTCATTTGAAGTTTGCATCCGAGGCATGGCAAGAAAAGAGGAATCTTTTCAGTGTGCCATTCCCTTCTCAGGAACTGTCTCAGGTTATGAATTTAACCATAGTTCCCTGAGTAGGGAATGAGACACTGCGTCCCCTTGGGTAACACCTCGTCATGACCCGTGTCTGAAGCATACTTTGAAAAACACCAACGCGTTGGCCGGCGACAGCCTCTGACGTCACTACCGGTGTGATTATAAATAAGCGCCCAGAGAGCACATAATTTATCTCATAATTGTATTTCTTTGTTTATCATGGCATCCACTAGCAAGGCATTAAAACAGTGTGTACATCCATGTCAGCGTTATTTGACACCTGATGACACACACAGTCTTTGCGTCTCTTGTTTGGGCGAAGAGCATGCGCACAATGTCCTTGAGGGGGCGATCTGCATGCATTGTGAGCGTTTTCCTATGAAAAAGCTCCGCTCTCGTTTGTCTCTCTTTTTGAGGAAAGAGGGACAGCCATCTGTTTCCCGCGGTTCAGGACCCACCACTGCACAGGCACGGAGGAGAATGAACTCGTGGGAACCACAGGGGAGGTGTTCCGACCCCTAGAGGATGCAGTTTGAAGTTCCCTTGAAAGGCAACCATGGTTACATGCATAACCTCAGATTTTCCTTTCTGAGGGAACTCAAACTATGTCCTCTAGCGGTCCTCGAACTACGTCCCCTTCCAAACCATGGGAGTTGCCCCTCACTCAATGCCTCGGCAGCTGTAAGGGATATCCCCTTTGGCCAAAGGCCTGAGCTACGTGTCCAAAATATCTTACCTGTTACAGGCTAATTAAAGAAAACATGGTCCATGGGTAGAGCCTCATTCTCTCAGGGCGGGTTCAAATATAATCTAATTGCTGAGCAATGCCAGCTCAAACATGAAAATAGTACATGACTCTAAGCCATTCATGTACATGATTTGGGCTCCTCAGAGCAAGTACTCAAAAATAGGTCTTCAGAATTTAGATTTCAAGAGCGAGTTACTACTACTCAACAATAGGACAACTCAAGCTCAGTACATGTACAGAATGGTCACAGGGAGCTTAGATTTCAAGGAGCACTTCACGGCGAGATATGAATTAGCTCACCTCATGAGCACCCTAGCCAGGGTGGCATCTCAAGGCAAAAAATACCCTGCAAGGTCATCAGGGAGCAGGATATGCAATAATATCACTCGGAAGTCAGAGGAGTACTGTCGTGCTTAACCTTGAAGCTATGACCTAACAACCTGAGGTTGTAGCGCTATTCTGGGACCTTGATGAACAAGGAGGCTCCTATAGAAACCTAACGACTCAGAGTCAAGTTTTTCCAGTGATAAAATATATAATTATCGAGTCAATAGTTACAGTGTTGATCCTTGTTCTTCATTACCTTTGCAATTCACTCTGGCATGCTGGATATTAGCTTCTGGGACAATATATATCTGGGACTGATGGCGATCCATTCTTGCCTTATTAGTTCTCAGAATTGATCAAAATTAGTGGGCTACTGCTTGTTCACAAGCGTTATGAGGACTGACCACAGGTTCTCTATGGGATTGAGATCTGGGCACTTGCCTGGCCACGGATCCAAAATTTCAATATAACAATCTTTGAGTCGCTTCTTTATGACTCTTGCATTGTGACATGGTGCTCCATCATGCTAGAAAATGCACGGATCATCACTAAATTGCTCATGGATCATAGGAACAAGTCGCACTTGTAGGACATTTTGATACCATTATTTTATTCATAGCAGTGTTTTTGGGTAGAATTATGAGAAAGCCCACTCCTTTGGTTGAAAAGCAACCCCACACATGTATGGTCACAAGATTTCACACAATAATTCACTGTTGGCACATCACAGGACTCATGGTAGCATTCACCTTTTCTTCTCTGAAAAATCTATTTTCCAAATGTCCCAAACAGTCGAAAGGGAGCTTCATCAGAGAAAATAGCTTTGAAGTGAAGTTCAGCCAAGTATGGTGACCCATACTCAGAATTCGTGCTCTGCATTTAACCCATCCAAAGTGCACACACACAGCAGTGAACACATACAAACCAAGAACATACATCCGGAGCAGTGGGCAGCCCCGGGGAGCAGTTGGTGGTGCGGTGCCTTGCTCAAGGGCATCTAAGTCATGGGGCCCTATTTAAACGATCTGAAACGCAAGTGTCAAAGCGCGAAGCGCAAGTAACTTTGTGGGCGGGTCTCGGCGCTGTTGCTATTTTCCCGGCGGGATAAATGGCTCTTGCGCCCGGCGCAAATCTAAAATGGGTTGGTCTGAAGTAGCTTCATTATTCATAGGTGTGGTTTGGGCGTAACGTGAAATAAACCAATCAGAGCGTCTTCCAACATTCCCTTTAAAAGCAGGTGCGCAAGTTCCATTATGGATTGCTATTATTATGGCGTATTTACCAGGCGCACGCCAGGAGCGGTTCACAGCCAAGGAGACTGATGTTCTTGTAAGAGCAGTGAAAGACAGAGAAGTTGTGTTGTATGGGGATGGGAGAAACCCACCCAAAATAGCGTCGGTTAAACAGGCGTGGGAGGAAATAGCCACAGTTGTTTCATCGATTTTTTTTTCCTGGTTCTTGACGGACAAACCAATTTGTCAGATGTCCTTATATACATATATGTCTTGCCACTATCGGGCAAACAGGTCTGATCCTTAATTACTACAATTAGCCTGAATAATTTGTAAGCTAGATTTATGCCTAGATTTTATGCCTAGATTTATGGCACACCACAATGATTTCCGTCATCTCATGTGTTAATATTTTTTTAGTGTAACAATTTATGATTTGCAAAAATAACTGTTGCATCTGTGTAGATTACATGAGCAAAGTGTATGCGCGTTGTGCACGCTATACATTATGGTCAAGCATGCGCCCTTAAAATAGCATAATGAACAACGCGCAACGCGCCACTGACTTTAGACCAGGTTTTTTCTGGTCAGTGGCGCAATTGTTTAATGGAACAGCAAAATAGCACCAGGGATTGTTTGCGCCGGAACACGCCTCCTTTTTTGCGCTGAACCGCCCAGGGAGCGCAAGTTCATTCACTAGTTTAGCGACGTGCTTCTGTGGAGGAAAAAGCGCGCTTTGCGCAGGTGCAAAATAGGAATGACACATGCGTCGGTGTACAAAGTCAATTGCGCTGGGTGCAAGATAGGGCCCATAGTATTGCCAGCCCATTGGCTTCTTTGCTGCCCTTCTTAGGTCGTTGTCTAAAAGTCTTGACCCCACTGTGTGTGCAAATGTGCTAAAACCAACCTGCTGCCATTCCTGAGCAAGCTCTGCACTGGTGGTGAAACAATTCCATAGCTGACTCCTCAGGAGGAGACGGTCCTGGTGCTTGCTTGACACTCTGGGATGTCCTGAAGACTCCTTCACTTCAGCCCAACCTCCCCTTGAAGTTCTTGATGATCCAGTAAATGGTTCTTTCAGGTGTAATATTATTTTTAGCAATTTCCTTGCATGTGAGCCCTTTTGCAAATGCACGCTCATTTGGAGGTACCCATTGCTAACAAGATGACAGTTATTCACAATGATTGGAAGCACTTCCTCCCCTTCTTTTATAACAATCAATCTGCTCTTACTATCTAATTATTATGACAGTGATCTTACCTGACTAGTACTCATTCACACTTTCACATGTGCTGCTGATATGATTAGTGAAATAAAGTTAGCTGTCATTTTGTGTCAGGAAAAAAAACCTGTTTGGCCAATGGAGCTTTTAGCAGTTTTTTTTAAATGCATGCGATCACTATACACAATAATTTAGAAACAATGTGAATGACCACCACAACAGATTAAGTTTCAGATTTTGCAAAACACAAAGTGTACATTACTCAGCTTAAAATAGAGGCATGAGAAGATCAAGGAGGCTACGCAGGCCCACAACTTAGGCTAAGGAGAGCTTAGTTGGGGAGGTCTACTAGACCACAAAGCCTAAGAGGTCATCAGAGTAAAGGGAGAAAGGTACCAGATAGGACCCTCATCTCCTGACTTTCAACAGGGGAGGCCCATGGGGAGCCCTACTACTCAGTATTAAAAGTCAGTGGTTCAAGTGGTAGGCTAGTCAGCATACACACAAGAAATGCAAGAAACTAGTGATAACAGTATACTTAGGAAATGATAAGTATCTGACTCACCCACCGTAGCTCCGACGGCTCTCAAGGCTTGCAGAGATCTTCTGGAGAGATAGTTGAAGGTAACCACACCTGGTGTTACCTAAATCCAGAATATCATTATGCAGTTTTTTTTTTTTTTTTTTTTTTTTTCAAATAGTCCTATGGCAGACCAATTTTTAAAAGTAAATGTAATCAAAAAAGCCCACTCTGTTTAATACCTCTGAACTGTTGCATTCATCAGAAACACTTTCAGTGCTCAGGACAGATTTGCTTTCAGTGCGGCAAGAGTCTCGCCGTTCTGAATGCTTGACTGTATTTACATAGTGAAGGATTATGGAGGGCCGACAGAATTGCCCCTGCGGTCTCTGAAAGGGTCCCTGGAGAAATGTTGAGCGATTAGCTACTTTAAATATCCTGCTGAGGGACATTCATTTGGTATTAGGTCCACTGTGGGTCATTAAGATGATGAGCTCAGAGGGTCAGTTTTATTTAACAAAGGTTAACCCTTCCAATCCTTTTTTTGAGAATGAAAACGAACGCAACATATGTGAAGAAAATTGTTCTATTCGTTATGGAAGTATAATGTGTGGACGTGGAGAGAAATGTCTTTTGGGAAGTTATGAGAAGTATGGAGTCCTGCCTGTGGTGCTGGAAAGGTCTGTGTGTGGAGTTTATTCCAGAACTGTGTGTCTGTATTCTTCTGTTCGGATGATAGAGTGCCTACACTTCACAGGAAGTTGATTCCCTCTCAGACTGCAGCGATGGAGGCTTATGGTAGTAGTGATAAGACACAATAAGAAGCGAGTACACCTCTTCACACCCGCTTAAAGTGCTCGATCAGCAGAAACCAAGCATGTGAGCTGTTAGGAAGGAGAGAAAATTAAAGCAGGCTTCGCTGTCAGAGTCACAAATGTGAAAATTCAAACTGATTTTTGAAGGCGTGATTTTTAGTGGTTCTCGCTAATGCAGACGTGAATGACATGTCAATGTTTAGCAGCTTTTTAAAGAGAGGTGTGCTATTTTTTGGAAAACAGAATACCATATACATTTTTATTGAAACTCGGAGATGGGATCTTTTTATTGGGCCATATAGCAGCCATCCAAGCAACTGCATAGCAACATGATGAAATCCACTCTGAACACCTTAGCAACTGCATATCAATGCCCTGGCAACCACCCAAAACATATCATGCATACATGTCATAATGCAAAGTTTTTTCCATACCTACCTATTTGTATTTTTTATCCCTTATTGTGTTTTTTTGTTCTGTTGCTGTCATTATGTTGCACTGCGGAGCTTCTGTCACGAAAACAAATTTCTCGTATGTGTGAACATACCTGGCAATAAAGCTCCTTCTGATTCTGATTCTGATTTCTGTGGCAATAGTGCATTCACTGGTTCTAGCACTGGAATTAAAAATAAGCAACAGAATCCATGAAGTGTTTCCAGAAACATTTCCAAATGTAATCATTGAATATAGTTTTGCTTTGATCAACTTGTCCAAGCATTCATTCTTTCTGTTGTGCCAGAGTTTATTATTTTCAGTGTGTTCTCCATGAAGCACTCTGCTTCCACAATTGCTTGCATTCAGTTACATGACAGACTGAGCATGTATTCATAAAATGAAGTAAATGTGCATGAATGCATAATCCTGGAAACATACAAGCTGTGTCATGTTTGTTAAATCAGAATGTGTGTTAGCTCCAAACAACTATTGAATTTGCAGCATTTCACAGACAATAAGACAAACAGCCTTTGTAGTTTTAAAGTAGTTCAGCTCTTCTGCGTCAGGTTGTGATATGTTAAGCAGTTTACCAAATTCAAAACTCCCATCAGTCAGACAAGCTGAGAGACTCTCCTAAAGGCACATTATTATTTACTGTTAACACTTTCTATGCAGTAAATTTGTAAAGGTTTCTGTGTTCCTGTCAGAATTCTCAGCTCTCTGTGTTTTTTTTTGTTTTTTTGTTTTGTTTTTATGCAACACACCAGCCCTAGTTCTAGACTGTCTACAATGGGGAGGCCACTGATAAATGGATGGGCACAATGTAGTTTGTGTGTGTGTGTGTGTGAGACGAGGGAACGCAAGCTATGAAACTGGGTTATTAAAGTAGTTCAATAAATGTATATACTTCTATAACAACAGTTATAGAAAGCAAAGTATAGAGTATAAAGTAAAATTATGTTCTGCAATACAAACATTTTTTTTTCTTTTAATTCCAATTATTACATGAATTAAATAACATGAATCAGCTATATATAAACAAAATCTCAACTTCTCATCGAAAATCATCTGCTATATATACACTATTAACATCCCTTCACATTCTAATGTTGCCATAATAACAAATCAGTCACACACTTCCTTGCTCCAGCTAACCTAACTAACCAATTAACTAAATAAAGAAAGTATTGTGGTGCTATTCATTAATTTAGTTAGTTAGTTAGATACTACATACTGTAATACCATACTATTTTCAAAGGTACGGTAGACTAGCATGTAAATGTCATGGTACATGACTATAGCCTGACTACGTCAGACATCCTACTTCCGCTCAATTTCATTTCGATTCTGTACTCAGTCTGATACAGCGTCAGAGCTTTCTGTTTGCCACCGGTCTGGAAACAGCCGGGCCAATCAACGAACAGAGGGCGGGCTGAGAGCCGTGACGTAGATGCTAAGCGCCAAGTTTTACATTGTAGGTTAGAGAAATCGAAAACCGAAACGACCGCCGAAATGGGAAACGAGACACGGGATGCAGTTCGCTCTGTTATGGAGAACATTCAACTCTTTTTCAAACTCAAGCCAGAACAAGAAGAGTGTTTAACAACAGGTTTACAGTGGAAGTTCAATCATAGATTTGAGTTCGATGCATGATGTCTGTGCTTCGATGCGGCTGTACAGGCGCATAACATACGTCTAACTAAACGTATCTGATTGGCTTACGGGTAACCAATGATTTTAATCTTCAGACAAGCGCCCCCTAGCGAGAGAAAAAACACTTCTCTATTATGCCATTGCATCTGTCTACGAAGCAAAGTGAAGTAGCAGAGTCTGGTATTACCAAGGGGCAAGGAACTCGACCGGAAGTTGAAGTCGGGTGGGGGCTGCCATCTTTTAGCAGAACTTCACTTGCGTTAGCATTCCCATTGACTCCCATTCATTTTGGCGTCACTTTGACAGCAAATAACTTTACATCTGAGGCGTTTAAAGACTCCGTTTGTCCATTATTTATTTCTAAAGATACACGATAATGTATAAAGGGCTCCATTACCTTTTATGTTACATTATGGCCTGTATAAACAGTTTTTGTAAAAAATAGGCTAATGATTACGTCATAACCACTCGGCTCTCTGTCGCATTACCGTACAGACAGGAGGAGAAGCTCGCAGGCAATTAACTTAATATGGCGTACTGGCGTTACATTTTAAAATACTATACAAAATAATTAATCAGAATACTTACTCCTGCTCACTCACGACAAAGAACTCCCCGCTCAAGCTCGCCGTCTCTGCAAGATTAACGATGGCAGTTTTCACGCACAGCCACTTAGAAGATTTACATCTGTCAGACAGGTTGCTGACGTCGTCAAGCTTCGTTTGAGTCTGCGCGGCAGAAACGGAAGTGCTAAAAAACGCTAAAACTGGGCTTCATTTGTCTCAATTGAGTTCCAATGGGGTCGCTGTGTCCATTTCTTTTACTGTCTATGGGTATTACCAGGCTAACATGACTATGGTAAGCCATAAAATAAAGCACTATGGTATTCTGAATTCTGAATTTTTCAAATTTGCTTTACCCACTAAACTGTCATTATTCATGACACTATTGATGTCATTAAGCTTTCCTGTTGTGCTCAAAGTGATATTAATCCTAAATTTGACAAAATCTCTAATTGCTTATTCAATTTAAATGTAGTCCTGAGGGGTTTCACTTTCAGCTCATTTGACACCCACAATTATTATTACCTTTATTTAACCAGAATAAAACTCAGAGAGCGTCCTGGCCAAGAGAGGCAGCAGCACAATTAACAAGGTTGCAGACATAAAAACATATAACATCAACATATAACAATTTATACTAGTAATATACAAATAATTATACAAATAATTATAAAGTCATAAGAAATCAGAATTTCACATATTATCGCAAGCGATAAACAACAGCAAGGATCGTCCGTCATAACTGAGTCAGTCATTACATCTACAGCCAGTTTGTGTAGCTTCCATATATTTAAAAGTAATTTAAAATCAGCCAATGAAACTGGCTCCTAAAGATTCAGGACATTTTGAAGCTGATTCCAAGTGCAGGGGGCCGCATACTTGAACGCCCCTTTTCCAATTTCGATCTGGACTTGAGGGACAGATAATAATAATAAGTCCTCAGAACAAAGAAATATATCTTCCTGTATTTTTCTTTTCAATGTAAGATTGGAGGTATGGGGGAAGCAGACCAAGAATTGCCTTGTAGATAAAAATGTACCAATGATTAAGTCTACGGGTGGACAATGCAGACCAACCAACCCGATCATACAAAGAACAGTGATGAGTAAGTGCTCTAAAGTTTGTGATAAACCTAAGAGCTCCATGATAAACAGTATCCAACAGTTTCAAGCTTGTGATGGAAGCATTCATGTATATAACATCGCCATAGTCCAGCACTGACAAGAAAGTGACAGCAACAAGCCTTCTTTTGGCCTCAAAGGAAAAACATGACTTGTTTCTAAAATAAAAATCCAATTTCAGCTTTATTTTTTTTTACCAACTGTTGAATGTGAGGTTTAAAAGAGAGTGAATCATCAATTAGGATACCAAGATACTTGAATTGAGATACAGACTCAATCTCGAAGCCCTGAGAAGTAGTGATGGGTAGAAGGTTCCGTGACTTTGATTTTGCATTTGAGAACAACATAAGTTTTGTTTTGTCGTCATTCAAAACAAGTTTTAAATCGAACAAGGTACGTGGTATCAAAAGCAAGTTGAAGCTGAAAAAGTATGTAGTATGTAAACATGTAAGACTCTACCATTCGATGAAGTGAATATATAATATAATATAATATAATATAATATAATATAATATAATATAATATAATATAATATAATATAATATAATATAATATAATATAATATAATATAATTATTTATTTTTTGACCTGTTTACTATACAATATCCTGCTTATTTCACTGATGCTTATAGTCTCACATAATAAAATATTAATGAATTGTATGGTATAGTATGTGAGAAGAAAGCGTGACATGGCATGCAAGACATGAAACTAGCACAGCTAGCAATCAGTCATGAGCGAGTGAGCTACTCATTAGTGCTCAAATCTTTAACTGCAGAACGCCTCATGTCACCAACAAGAATCAAATATTCCATAGAGCTGTGTAAAGTCATAATCAGCTGGTAAACTTCCCTCACTTAACCCGTTTCCAGAAACAAAAGCAGTCACCAAATTTTGAATGAATTTGTAACATGTGGCTTTTAAATCAAGGGTTTCTAATGTAAATAAAATGGCCAGGTGTTGTCATACTCTGGTGGCCAGTAAGATGAACAAATCACAGCTGTGTGTCATCAGAGCTGATAAACACATCTGGATAACCCATCAAGTTCATATCTTAACTAGCGACATCTAAATGTGGATTCAGTCTTAAGGCAGCCAAGTGGATGATGCCTGTCTAGCTTCCCACTGAGACTCTGACAATGAGTAATAGGACTTGACAAATCAAAAAAGCTTATCCGCCATCAGACGTGTGCCACTTGGACACTGTAGTATTATATTTATTTGTTATTTTACATTATAGATGTGATAGACTTGTAGTTGAGCATATATGCTAGGCTCAGACAGGCATGAGAGCATGTGTAATACAGAAACTCAGTCCTGTGTGTTCAGTGTGTCTGCATGTTGGCTTTATTATCCGGAGCAAGGCCAACCACATGAGCCAATCAATATTATCTGTTTTTCTGTAATTCTGTATTTTTCCCATGGTGAAAAGGTATAGATCACCTAAAATTGAAATCCTGTCATCATGTACTCACCCTCATGCCATTTTCAGGTTTGACTTTCTACTTTGGAGCACTAAAGATGATGTTATCAGAATGTTCAAGCAGATTTTTGCAGTGAAAGTGAATAGGGATGGACATGCTTCAAAGCTCCAAAAATGTCAGAAAAGCATCTGTTACATTGGATACAAGTAATGCATACCACTCATGAGCTATATTTTAAATCAGAAGTATAAATGTTATTAGAGAACTGTTGCAGTGAGAAAGATTTTCTGTGAAACAATAACTTCCTCATCAGAAGGCTTGTACACAAATCACGAGCTACTGTTATAGTACTTTTATAGAGCTTTTTTTGTCATTTTTGGGGTTTGACATTGCTTGCCCCCTTTGCTTCCACTGCGTGTGAATAAACTGCAGGAATATTCTGCCTAAAATATCTTTGTGTGAGCCACTGAAGACAGAAAAAAATAATAAACAGATGACAGATTTTTCCTTTATTGGTGACCAATTCATTTAGAGCCCGGGGAGCCCCAGAGGACCAAAGGAGAGTACTAGGCGGTCTGTAAAAAAATTCTACATGTAAAACATTTATTATAATAATAATAATTTTAGGAACAAGATTTGATGAAAATATATAGAGGATAGATTACCAAACACGAGTCTGCGTCATTTGATGTGACTTTTAAAGAATAGCCCTTGTGCACTGTTATGCAATAGTTTACAGTTTTTGGAGAAACGTAACTTTGCGGAAGCAAATTAAATTGAATTGCAGAGGTTAACCTGTCCTCATTCAGTAAATGTAGCACAGGTGCAGAGCTGTTAGCATTGGCAGTATGTTCACTTCAGAGGCAATGGAATGAGTTTATTTACAATATATGATGCACACCTTTGATTTCTATTTAATGAATATTTTGCTTCCCATGCGAGTGTTTCATTAGTTGTTAGATGACAGGGATTTCTGTCATTTAACCTTATCCTGCACAGTGACATGTAGTAACAAGACTTGCTAATCACTGTGAACCTCTCTGTGTTGTAAATAAAGTGTGAATTGGGGCACAGTTGCCAGGATAAAGACGTTCAGTGTCACCACACCACGTCATTCCTGTCTTGTGAGTGACATTGCTCAACTTGACACTAGCTGTGTTGCATTGCTGGCACTCATGTCTCCTTAAATCACTAGCTTGAACTGAAATGAGTAACTTCTGATCGATTTGCCTCTGCAAATCGCTTTTGGTATAAATGCACCATTATTCTGTCTGTTGGCATTATCTTTTTATATTCTCTGCACATTTCATACCACACATTCAGGCATATTATTATGCAGTCTTCATTGTCCTGTGGGGCTACACAACACACCATCAGGTTCATCTGTTAAACCATCTTGTGCACCTTCATGTGTGATTTTATGTTGAGTTATATTTCTGGAGCCTCAGGACAGATGCTTTTGAACCAGGAGCAAGGTTTTGCTCCATAAGGCTTTGTCCTTTGCAACCCTTTCCATTTCATTTTCAGGCAGAGATGTAGGTGGGCTTATTGTGCCATCATGTTTATGTCTAGTAATTACTCTATTACTTGAAATACATAATGTGTAGGCTAAATTTAATACAGTGTGTGTAGGGGTGTTCTGTTTTTACCCACTTCCAATGCGACAATGTTCGCAAAATGTGATATTACATAAAATATTTATCTGTAGTTTTAGTTTCAGGAAAATGTTAACAACGTCTTTGCATGTTCTGTGCTGTGTTACTCCCCAAAATGTGTTAAGATGGTGACCATATATTATGCAGCATTTTATGTGCCGACTGCTGACAATGAGTCCCAATGCACAGTCCCATAACAGTCATAATTCCCGCGTCACGGATGGAGATTCACAAGTCTCGACAATGACATGTGCAATAAAGTGTAATGCAGAGAAATAGTAATCAAATTTACAACAGAAACATCTGGCTATCGATGACTATTATTGATCTTTCTTCAATAGCCTGTATCACATTACACTTCGGGATGTATTCTAATTGAAGCAACTTACAATAAAATACAAATCATGTTAACCTGCATTTTAAAGAAATTTATCATCATTTTTGGCTAGCCATGGAGGTCTAATATATATATATGTGGAAACAGTAATGCATCTCGGCGGACCACTTGTGATCAGATCAACACAATCGCATGTTAATATCAGCTAGAACCAAGGTCTCAGGTGTTGCACGCTGCCCGGTTTCACCACATCAATGACAATGAAGTTGTATGTTTTAGACAAGTGGGAACTTTAGTGTGGAGAAAAGGGGTTGGTAGTCGACCAGGAACAGCAAAGCTGATAATAGCAGCAAAAAATATCAATTCTATTTAATTCTCAAATCAATTGTTAAAATCACTTCTCACTTGAGTAGTAACTGAAATGGGCAAGTCATGAGTTGGAGAAAACAGTGTTTAAAGTGTGCCAAGATTGGGTCGGACATTTCCTTTCCTTCAATGGGCATCTCTTCTCTCTGGAGATCAGCTGTACCATTCACAGGCACCAACCAATTACAGGCAACAGTAAGGTTGTGCGGATGATGAGGTGGAGGATGAAGAACTTCCTGCCAGGCTTTGTGCAAATCTGCTCAAGTCTGGCTAGGAGTTGTGGAGTGATAAGTGCACCTCCAGGAAGATTCATATCGCCTGTTGTCTGGTGGATACTGCTCCACTAGATACATTATAAATCATTTACAGAGTCATTTTGGAATGCAATATCCGATACTAAACTCCGGCTTTTCTCCATGTTATTATTCTAAGCCCTCCAAGAGATGGAGGTCTGAGGGTCTTAAGCTTTAAAATTGAAAATTGATCAGTAGCTGAGCAGGGAAGAGTTTCTCTGTACTGAGGATGACCCTCCTCATCATTAGCATTTACAGTGTTAGCACAGGTGCCCGTGAGGCACTTACAAATACCAGCTTTTCATAGATGAGGACAGGGGACCTGTGTCTGAAAAATATTTTATTTAACACATTTCTGTCAAATTTGGACAGAGATGTTGTAATTTTTGCTTGATAAAAAACCCTCCTACAGTATGTTTTATTTACTGATTAAGTGGCTCTCAACTGGTTTTGCTTGAGGGCCTAGATTTTATATTTGATGAACAAACATGGTACCAAAATAAGTTATTGTACAAAATAATCTTTATAGTTTACATGTTTGGTTGGCACAAACAAGATTTTCTATTGCTGGAAGTGAAATCACATTTAATGTAGTCTGTGTTGTATTTCTCTATACCTTGCATTGATTTGTTTGTGGAATCTGAAGATGAGGGAATGTCACAGTCTGGCTGCATCCAAAAGCTTAGCGAGCCGACTTGTTATCAGGCAGAGACTATAGCTACAGGGAGCAGCTGTGCATGAAGGTTCCTCACAAAAATGCTTTTGGACAGACTTCTGAGGCAACATGATTCAATGATCTAAAACAAAACAGAGAGAGTTCTGATGATAAGTAAGCTAATATATAATTACTACATTGCTAATTTCTGCCTAGCAAAGAAATCTAAATTTGAGTGTTCAAAAATTAGACGGAAGTAGAAAGTGTTTGCGTCCGAACAGAAGAATACTGCCTCTTGCTAATTTTAAGTGACCGCTGAACCAAAATACTGCTGAGTTTAATTGGCACACATGCTTTGACATCAGTGGGAAGCAGACTGTTACTATTTAGCTATCCTAGCTATGCAGGATTAAATAGTTAGTTTCATTTTATTAGTAACATTGAGTAATTTACACTTTATAATTAACATTCTTATCAAATTATCATGATCCAGAAGCTGAGAACCAGAGTTGCCAAGTACACATATTTTTCACAGTTTTTGGCTGTTTTTATTTTATTTATTTATTTATTTTTTGTTAAAAGGGTTGCATTTTTTGGGCTTATTTTAAAAACATTTTAAAAACACGTTTCTTTACCTGTATGGTCGCTGTTTTTCCAATATATTGTTATGGATGCATTAAGAGCACTGTCATTTACATTTAAATTTAATTATTTAGCAGACGCTTTTATCCAAAATGACTTACAAATGAGGAGAACAATAGAAGCAATCAGACGGATAAGAGAGCAAGTGCTGTGACAAGTCTCATTTAGTCTAGCACAGTACACATAGCTATTTTGAATAGAATAGAATAGAATAGAATAGAATAGAATAGAATAGAATAGAATAGAATAGAATATGTAAGTGCTAGTATTAGTTTGTCAGGTGCTGGCAAAAAATATTTTTTCGAAAATGGCCAAAGACTCAGCTGTTCAAATTGAGACAGGGAGGTCATTCCCCCAGCTGGGAACACTCCAGGAAAAGGTCTGTGATAGTGATTTTGTGCCTCTTTGGGATGGCACCACAAGGTATCGTTCACTTTCAGAACGCAAGCTTCTGTGGGGCACATAAGTTTGAACTAGTGAGTTTAGGTATATTGGTGCAGCGCCAGGCAAACAACGTTTTATTTTATTTTATGGGTGCCATTCTATACACATACAGAAAAGCCAAAAGAATTATACATGGTCCCATTCAAAATATTTTGTTTTTCTCCTGCAGGAGATTGGATCTGAAGATACCACTGCACAGTGAATGAGGATTTCTCCAGAGGGGACCAGAGAGCGTGTATGTGTTTTTCTTCAGTTTGAGTGTCTGAAGGCAGGAGACACTTGCTGGAGGAGTTTCTCGGCATACATCGGCATCGAGCAGCAGCGGCCATTTTCACAGACCATGTGGTTAGCGGTGTGCAAAAACCGTCTCGTTTTGCACCAGCAGGACTGCTGCAGTGGCAGGGCTCACAATGTGTCTCTGTGGATATGGATTTTTTGTTGGTGTGTGACGCTCGTCAGGGGACAGAGCTACCACCCAACCGTGAATACGCAGTATGGGAAATTACGAGGTGCACGGGTTCCTCTGCCCAGCGAGATCCTGGGACCAGTGGACCAGTACCTTGGCGTGCCATACGCCGCCCCACCTGTGGGGGAGAAACGCTTCCTTCCTCCTGAGCCACCCTTGTCTTGGTCGGGGATCAAAAACGCCACTCATTTCGCGCCAGTGTGCCCGCAAAACATTCACAACGCCGTTCCGGAGATCATGATGCCAATCTGGTTCACCTTTAACTTGGATATAGTTGCCACTTACATACAAGATCAAAACGAGGATTGTTTGTATCTAAACATCTATGTTCCAACGGAGGATGGTGAGTGTGTCGGGTATAAAAAAGAAAAAATAGCATCTCGCTATTACATTCTGTCACTTCCTGTGTTGTGTTTGAAGCATGAGTTGTTGTCCGGCGCATGCCGTGTCTGTGTTCACCATTTTCACTCCTCATCTTGACTTGATCTGCCATTAAGTCTGTCCATCAACTCAACATCAACTTCCCTTCCATGCCACTGTTACGGGTTCCTCTTTTGTGTTGTTCAAGAGAGCAAACCAAAAAGAAAGAAAGAAAGAAAGCTAGAAGAAAGTAATCTTTTTTTAATGTAAGAGCTCAGATTCTAATCTGACATGAAGTTTGGATGTAATGATCTTGGTGCACCTCCCTCTCCTCACTGTCTTGACTGTTCTGGGGATTAGCGATCTGAGATTAGCTTGCTTGATGCCAAAATGAGCCTTTTGTAGAGTTGCAAAAATGTTCTGGAACACAAGAGGCCTGTGGCATCAGTCCTATCCATGTAAGACCCTTTACTGTCCCACTTTCTTCTGTTAACGTTCAAAGCCTGTCTTGAGGAATTTAAGATCTTTAAACAAATTCTGTGATCAAGTTGAACATTTGCATTCGCAAATAACACCCCAGCACAAAGAGTCTTTCTTACAAACTCTTACAGATTTGAAAGCATAAAGTGCTAGCTCTGTTCCAAAACCTAGTGAGTTGCCTTCTAAAGACGCGAACATGCTAGAGTATGCTGAGTATGCTACCGGTGATAGCTTTAGTAGGATAACCAAGTACTGTTTGTGTAACCATCGCTGCCAGTTGCCAGAGGCTAGGTTAGGTCATTTTATTATTATTGTTTTGTACCCAAACAAAACAAAACGTTTAAAATATAATGTTTACAGCATCTCCCAAAAAGCAGGGGGGAATAAAAAATGGCTGACATTTCTAAAAATGATTGACACAACCCCTGTTCCTTACTGAAATGCAGCCTCACAAGTGACTGATTTGGAACGTTAGCACACAAATAATGCATGGGATACTTGGCAATTGATTTCAATTGAGTTTAACATTTTGAAGTTGCTAAGCTAATGACACAGTACTCTATTAAGTAAAATAATGCCTAGTAGACACAAATATTGGAATATTGGAGTAAAATGCTGTCCAGGTAGGGCACTATGTTTTGGAACAGACCTAATTGTCTGATCAAAAGCTACCTAACCTATTTGGATTTGAAATCCATCTTACAGTGAGTCATAAAACCAAAATGGACTTAAAGGTTGTAGAGCACACTTACAGCAATTCTCTGCATCTGTTCTGAAAAAACATTTAGTGTATAGTGCAACATATCCGTGCATTTCTCATGCAAAACATGGAGTGATGCAGCGGTGCATTGGAGTTGCAATGAGGAAGAGTTTATTTTGTGCTTTAAAGGGTCTTATATAGCAGTGCATGTGAAACTAGGCTTCTTGTGTTCCAGGGTGCAGCAAATCAATTCCACCTTTTTGGGAATATTTTCTTCCCAAAAGACAAAATACCCCAGCTAACGTTCTGGTCAGGTACTCTTTGTTGTTCTTGTGGGGAGGGGGAGTGACGTTGTTGCATGTTCTCCTCAAACCTTTCTTCCAGAGCCTTATGTTATTTTGTAGTCTTTTATTCATTTTACAGTCAAAAGAATATCCAAGGAATGTGCCAGAAAACCCAACAAGAAAATATGTAGAAAAGGAGGTATGTAAGCAAGCCAACATTGGAGCGATATACAGAGAAGAGAGCGACTGGTACGTCCTCTCATGTACCAATGGGATATCTCCATCAACTACAGTGTTTTGTGCACAGAGCAACTCTGAAAATGTCTGCATATTTCTTTCAACATCGTTTATGTTAATATTTTTTATTTATTTATTAATTTATTTCAAATTGCTATACAGTGTGTATGTAGACAATGTCCAGTTATACTGGTTTATATAAGAGTCATTCTCATGAAACGGTAGCATTTGTGTTTGTATTTATTTATTTATTTACTTGCTTATTGATATATTTTGTCAGTTGATTTGAAAATATTCATATGTGTGTGTGCGTGTGTGTGTGTGTGTGTGTGTGAATTTTACTGGATTTACAATCTATTAATATTTGTATTATTAATATTAGTATTAGTATTATACAACAAGCACAATAAAATGTATATGTTATGTTGTTGAATGAACATGCAAATTGGATGATATTTAATGTATTTGTAAAAATGCTACATTAAGAGCTACAAGAGTTAATTACTTATGACTTATTACTGTTAATGATATCTGTGGTAAGTCATTGGTACACACACTGCACACAATGATACCATTTTCTGACAATGACCTATATATACATTATATACCCAATGCAGAATTCTTGTTTTAATTGACTGTACATTCAGTTTATTAAGCATCATGTCACTGGTGTCATAACACAAGCATCATACAGTAAGATGTGAGTCACTGTTGTCATACAGCTTGATAGAGTATGTATCAGAACATGTAATCTCTTATGACACGACGAGTGATCGTGAGTGTTCTTGCAGTCACATTATGGAGTTTATCATTACAGGAATCTCTGCACCAATGTCAAAATCTGCATTGTTTTAAAAAGCAAAAGCCATAGTTACAACTAATGTAACATGTTTAGAAATGCATATATACAAGTAGAAGAAACCTTTAAGAAATTCCAGTTAGGATTCCATCAAATCTTTCTTTGAACACTACATAAAAGAGTGTTTTGCTTTTTTTATTTAATCTTTTTTTTGGTTAGATGCAGGTTTTTGTAGGAATAGTGTTTACTGAGTAAAGCTTGCACTCAGTAAACAGTATTAATGACCTGACTCAGCTGAATTGGCAATCCATTCTTATTGGAATTTGTTGACTTGCATTGAATTCCATTAAATAATGTTTTAAACTTAAGCTATATAAGCAGCATCTGTGTGACTTAATAATTTAGACTCACTATAAGGAATAGGATGTCATTAATAGTAGAAAAACACTTAAACATAATTATTATATACAATAATATGGGCTATTTGTCTAAACCACCCTTTAGTGGTGAGACCTACTAGCTCTAGGATGATGAACTTCTGCTGTTATTTCTGTAAACAGCACTTTATAAGTATTGTATAAAAGTTGGATATAGGTATGCACAAACAGGCATGGTAAGTCATTTTATCAAATTAAAAACATGTTCAAAACAAATATAAAATATATAAACCGTTTAAGGTGCACTCATAATAATTTTTTGGTTATGTTGCACTGCTCAATAAGCCTTTTCCATTGCAAAAATTAACCGATGTATAAATGAACTAGATATATAGAGTAAGCCATTACTTATTTATTCCTCAAGCCTTTCATTTTTTTTATTTTTAATCTTTGAACAGTTACAAAGGTAAAGCATGTGGTATTCACATATGAAACAAAAATACATGGGAATATACTGGAAAATATAATGCAATATATTAAATAAACTAGTGCTTATATTTTTAATAAACTGCAGTATACTGTATGCATGGACAATGTATGGCTCTCTCTCTCTCTCTCTCTCTCTCTCTCTCTCTCTCTCTCTCTCTCTCTCTCTCTCTCTCTATATATATATATATATATATATATATATATATATATATATATATATATATATATATACACTGTATATATATACTGTATATATAGCAATGCTAAAACTGTCCTACATTTTTGCATGCATACTCACACACAAACATATATATATATATATATATATATATATATATATATATATATATATATATATATATATATATATATATATATATATATATATATGTGTATTACTGAATGTAAAATTATTATATTTAAGTAAACATACTATTACATATTTTTCAATATATGAAAATTGTCAATTCCTTATGTATTATTCACTATATTGTAATATATTAAAACAATATAATATTCTTTACATTTTCAATAGCATTAAATAATTTAATATATTGATTCTTAATAAGGAAATATATTTTCTTTTTGTAAGGGTTCAGCTGGTCATGTGATCTCAACATGGCTGTCCTCAAGATATACACTGGAGCTTTTATCTTAATCTTAAACAAAATGTTTTTTTTTGTTTTTTTTCTCCATGGGTGTGAAAGCTTACAAAAACAGTGAAATAGCATGCAATATCTGTCACATTTGTAGAAAGGGTGTCTGAAAAATAATGGCATTGTGTTGCGCAGGAGATTACGACAGCATGTTCCCTGGAAATCTTCTCAAATCAGAAAACTGAGAAAGGCAGCACGAAACACAAAATACCGTCACAGTCTCCCGTGATCATGTTATGAGAAAAGTAAATAACTGCTAAGCATCAAAACCAATGTCTTTACACTGTAGCAGCTGCTGCTGAACTATTAACAACGGCGTTCAGGGAAAAACTACAGTTTGGAACGAATTTGCAGTGAGTTTGCACTGTCGGTTAAATGATCTATGTGGTGTGAGGGATCTTAGGGAAGTCTAAGGGGAAGAACCCTTCCTAGAGGAGTAGTCTGTCTGTGTATGGGACAAGAACATTAATAGATGCTTAATATACTTAGATTTGCTGATTCTACAAATATAATTGCCGATGGCTTAAAATCAAATTAAAGTAATCCGTTCAAATGCAATTTTTGTTTTTCGGTAAAACGATCAGCTGCATTAAATAGTGTTAATATGAAAATTTATATTCCAATACTTAAGCCTCTAGACATGTATAATTGTAGTCCACTGTTTGCATTTTCACAGGACTATGTCTTGATTATCTAAATGGCACGTAATATATTAACATAACAGCGACTGAAGTTCAGAACTTGGAAAACACAAACATAAAACATTTGCATTAGAAAGCACAACTTGAACTGCAATCTTTTTGATCACACCAGTGCAGCAAATGTGCAGCAACATGAAATCTTATGTAAATTCCAGCAAATTTGCATAACATAAAATCATCAGTAAGAGTTGCCAGGCAACAGTATGCTTGTGCTCTAAGAGCCTGTTGATGGTCTATCCACTCAGTCAAGCTGTTTCAATCCAATTTGCTCTAGGGATTTACAAAAGAAAAATTTATCAAGACATTATGTTAGGTAGAAAAGCTGAAAATGTGACAGAATTGAGGGACTTTCAGGTTGAATGACACACACACACCTATGAAAGGTGTTACAGTGAGTGAACACATTAAGGGTGATGTAGTCGTTCTTTTACAAGAACATTAGCTTGCACAAATACTTCAGTCTATTACCAGCAGGCTGATTTAGCAAGAGCTTTTGAGGGAACAGTAAATAACAAAATCTTTATTCATCATTTGCTTTAAAATCTTATTTTCTTATCCCACAAAACTGATCCACTGACCTATCTTAAAATTGCCTTTTCACATATATATACTGACCACTTTTTTAGGTACACCTGTAAAGTGAAAGTGAAAGTGAAGTGACATTCAGCCAAGTATGGTGACCCATACTCAGAATTTGTGCTCTGCATTTAACCCATCCGAAATGCACACACACAGAGCAGTGAACACACACACACACACACAGTGAGCACACACCCGGAGCAGTGGGCAGCCATTTATGCTGCGGCGCCCGGGGAGCAGTTGGGGGTTCGATGCCTTGCTCAAGGGCACCTAAGTCATGGTATTGAAGGTGGAGAGAGAACTGTTCATGCACTCCCCCCACCCACAATTCCGTCCGGCCAAAGACTAGAACTCACAACCTTTCGATTGGGAGTCCAACCCTCTAACCATTAGGCCACGACTTCCCCAATGTTACAATTGCTTGGTAACACAAACTGCTAATCAGCCAATCACATGGCAGCAACTCAATGCATTTAGGCATCTAGATGTAGTAAAGACAACTTGCCGAAGTGACTTTGAACGTGGAATGGTTTTTGGTGCACTGTCTAGTGTTGACAGAGAATGGTCCAAAAAAGGAAAATATCCAGTGAGCAGCAGTTGTGTGGATGAAAATGCCTTGTTGATGTAAGAGGTCAGAGGAGAATGGGCAGACTAGTTAGAGATGATAGAAAGGCAACAGTAACTCAAATAACCACTCATTACAACCTAGGTAAGCAGAATACCATCTCTGAATGCACACCATGTCGAACTCCGAAGCAGATGGGCTACAGCAGCAGAAGACCACACCGGGTGCTGCTCCTGTCAGCTAAGAACAGGAAACGGAGGCTACAATACACACAGACTCATCAATATTGGACAATAGAAGATTGGAAAAACCTTGCCTGGTCTGATGAGTCTTGATTTCTGCTGCGACATTCAGATGGTGGGGTCAGAATTTGGTATTAAGATAATGAAAGCATGGATCCATCCTGCCTTGTCTCAATGGTTCAGGCTGATGGTGGTGGTGTAATGGTGTGGGGGATATTTTCTTGGCACAATTTGGGCTCCTTAGTACCAACTGAGCATTGTTTAAACTAGGGGTGCTCCGATCACGATCGGCCGATCGTTAATGAGCATCTCGTCAGTAAAGCCGGTTATCTAATCAGCGGTTAATTCCATCAGGTGCGTGATTTCACATAGAGCAGCTGTTACTACCACAGCCTACCTGAGTATCATTGCTGACCATGTCCATCCCTTTATGACTACAGTGTATCCATCTTCTGATGTCTACTTCCAGCAGGATAATGCACCATGTCACAAAGCTCAAATCATCTCAGACTGGTTTCTTGAACATGACAATGAGTTCACTTTACTTAAATGGCCTCCACAGTCACCAGATCTCAATCCAGCAGAGCAGCTTTGGGATGTGGTGGAACGGGAGATTCGCATCATGGATATGTTGCCGACAAATCTGCGGCAACTGTGTGATGCTATCATGTCAATATGGACTGAAATCTCTAAGGAATGTTTCCAACACCTTGTTAAATCTATGCCACAAAGAATTAAGGCAGTTCTGAAGGCAAGGGGAAAGGATTATTAGGAACACCATACTAATACTGTGTTTTACCCCCTTTTGCCAAAATAACTGCCTTACTTCTACGTGGCATTGATTTAACAAGGTGCTGAAAGCATTCTTTAGAAATGTTGGCCCATATTGATATGATAGCATCTTGTAGTTGATGGAGATTTGTGGGATGCACATCCAGGGCACGAAGTTCCCGTTCCACCACATCCCAAAAAATGCTCTATTGGGTTGAGATCTGGTGACTGTGGGGGCCATTTAAGTAAGGTGAACTGATTGTCATGTTCAAGAAACCAATTTGAAATGATTCGAGCTTTGTGACATGGTGCATTATCCTTCTGGAAGTAGCCATCGGAGGATGGGGACATGGTGGTCATAAAGGGATGGACATGGTCAGAAACATTGCTCAGGTAGGTCGTGGCATTTAAACGATCCCAATTGGAACTAACGGGCCTAAAGTGTGCCAAGAAAACATCCCCCACACAGTGGTACATACAGTGGTAGCTAGACATGATGGATCCATTTTCTCATTTTGTTTACAAATTCTGATTCTACCATCTGAATGTCTCAACAGAAATCGAGACTCATCAGACCAGGCAACATTTTTCCAGTCTTCAACTGTCCAATTTTGGTGAGCTTGTGCAAATTGTAGCCTCTTTTTCCTATTTGTTGTGGAGATGAGTGGTACCCGGTGGGGTCTTCTGCTGTTGGTGCCGATCCGCCTCAAGGTTGTGCGTGTTGTGGCTTCACAACAATGCTCTGCTGAATACCTCGGTTATAACGAGTGGTTATTTCAGTCAACGTTGCTCTTCTATCAGCTTGAATCAGTCGGCCCATTCTCCTCTGACCTCTAGCATCACCAAGGCATTTTCGCCCACTGTACTGACACATACTGGATGTTTTTCCCTTTTCACAACATTCTTTGTAAACCCTAGAAATGGTTATGCGTGAACTAAGCAGATTGTGAAATACTGGCCCGTCTGGCACAAAATTGCTTAAATCACCTTTCTTTCCCATTCTTTGGAGTTCAGGAGACTGTCTTTAACTGCCATGTGATTGGTTGATTAGATAATTGCATCAATGAGAAATTGAACAGGTGTTCCTAATAATCCTTTAGGTGAGCGTGTATCTATCTATCTATCTATCTATCTATCTATATATATATATATATATATATATATATATATATATATATATATATATATATATATAGATATATATATGCACAAGCTCTAAAGATCATTTATAGGCCACAATAAAATACTGTGAATGGTCTATGAATGATCTTTAGAGCTTGTGCAGTCAGAGATAAATTTGTATGTTTCAAAAAATACATTAAAATCAATTTACTTCCATAATACAGTATATGTATTTCCAAGTGATTCACCATGTTCAGTGAGTTGAGGGGCTGGACTTTTTTGGGGGAAATACTGTGCACTGGCCATTTGCAGAAAGACCAGGTCCAATTTGATTTACCTTAAATAAGTGGTTCTGCTGTTTTTAAATTATATTGTCATGAAAATATGTCACAGGGCTGTTCTAAAAGGGAGGGAGAGAGGGTTGTCAATAAAAAAATGCAAATATCCGGATAATTGGGAACAACAAACAAATAGGTTTATGAACTTCCAAAAGGAGACTGTACATCCATTCAGATGGATTAGTCAGAACCCATATTGACATTTTCCTTTGTCTTTGAAGTGTTAAAAGCTGTTAATGCATACAGAATAATCCGTAAAGTTGCAAAAATTAAGGTCAAACCCAAAGATATCTTCTTTATAAAAGTAAATGCTCATCCATGCCCTCCTAAAATTACTTGTTCAGACACGCCCCTACATGTCTACATCACTGTGTGGAAGATTTGCATAACGCCACCCAAATATATATTCAATGAGTGAAGGTGTTACTTTTATTCTCACTGTTCTCACTGTTGTATTGTTGCCGCCGCCACCATGAAGTGGAGATGCTGTGTGTTTTGTTGTGAAAGCCAAACTACTTTGTTTTGCCTTCCAAAAATATTTGAGTGTGTGCAGCTTATTTTACAGAGGAAAGTTTCCTGAACCTGGTAAGAGGCGTAATATTTCTGTCACACGCTTGAGGAATTCAGCCAATCATAATTCACTAGATAGCTGGCCAGTCAGAGCACACCACACTTTTCAGAACGATGAGCTTTGTAAAAATCGATGTGTTTCAGAAAGGCGGTGCATAGAGGAGCAATAATAATGTACATTATGTGTAAAATAATCAGTTTTTTTTTTTTTTTACTTAAACTGTGTAAACACATGGGATTACACCAAATACACAAAATAATGTTCTTTTTAGCAACGTCATATGACCTCTTTAAATTAAAACTTGGAAAATGTATAATTTTAATTCTAAGTTTAACCAAGAAAACTTATTTTTACAGTTTTACAATAAACATTTTGGTGTTGTGTGTATCATGACTTGATGTCCAATGTAAAACTGGAAATTAAATACATTACAATGAACAACATTTTTATTGTTAATTTCAGTATTAATGAATTAACACAAGGGTCTTCAGTCTTTTTCAGATCAAGGACTGCTGTAAAGCAAGTCACAAAATTTCTCTAATTAAGTTCCATGACTGATCCGGGTGTCTACTGGGGGGGGATTATAATAATCATTTTAATATAAAATGTCTGTGTAAATTGGCCTATATTCGACTTATAATTATAGGCCTTATAAGGCCTATAATTACATTCATATATAATAAATATAGACCCACATCATTTATACTTGTAAATAAAGTTATTATTATTTATTTACAGGATTGTATATTTGTACATTAAATATTTTATGTGGGAGAGACAACATTAAGCTTTAGCTTCTTAATTGTAGCTTTGGCTGAGCTCAGTAATTGTTGGACCTCCTGCAGCAGGAACCACTGCAGACTCCCTAGGGTCACAGGCTCCCTGTTGAAGACCCCTGCATGAACTAAGGCTAATTTATAAAAACTTGGAAGTGTTAAAATGTATTAGCATATGTAGAAATTAACATTAACCAAGATTAATGGCTGTAAAAGTTTTCATTTTTAGCTAATGTCAGCTATTGCAGTAACTAATATTAATGTATAAAAGACCTCTGTAAAACACTATTACAAGAACAATTTACACATATTTTCCATTTTCTGTTTCATACATGCTGAATACTGAACACACACACACATAAACATATATTTTAAAAACATGATACTAGGAGGCGCTTGAATTCTGTAGGCTAAACTTCAATGCAATCTTCAATGCATTTAGTTTTTATCTGTTTATATATTCAGTTTAAGAATTCCCTGAGATGAATCACGCTGTTAATAGAATGTTTAATGCTTAAAGGGTGTTTTTTAAAGATTGCATTAATACAATTCCCCAAGTACAGGGTCAATTATGTTTATTTGCTTCTATTAACATAATATTCCAACACTGGCTACACATTTCCTATGAAATGTGGATGCATGATGAAATCTTTCGGGGAGCTATTTCCGTCATGTTTCAAATGGGCTCTGACAGATTACTTATTAGGAGAGAATTCTCACTGTATGTTTGGCTTTGGTGTAGTTTAGTGGTTTGAGAGAAGGGAACTTGGTGGGATCAAACCAGAGATTGTATTTTCAAGGCATTCAGTGAGTAGCGTGGTTTTTTTTCCCATGAGAAAGACGATTCACTATGAATCATATTCTAGCAGTCTGCCAACGTGATGGAAACTGTTAAGTGCTGGAATCTGAACTAGGCTCTGCCTGAGCGATGACGGATAATAAAATAGCATGAAAATCGCTTTTGGATAGTTCAACTTTTCCAGGGTTTGAAATGTGTGCGTATATAGCCGCAGGCGAAGTTGCATGGCAAATAGCGATGGTATAAATGGAGAAAGGGGTGGGCGGAAGTTAAGGAAGAAAGGCACAAGGGAAGCGGATGTCCCCTTCGCTTGATATGGAACGGCTCTCTTAAATGTGTGGCAGCCCATAGGCCTGGGGTGAGTGGAGTCATGCCAGTGGCACTTCATTCAGTCTGACTTGAAATGCAAGACACAGCTTATCCAGGAAGTTTTTGTTGGGATCCCACACTGCTCACTGGCCCAGTATATCTGCCCGTTCACAGCTCAGTGTCTCCCAAAAGCTTTTTGTTGTTAGTCCTTCTATAAAGGGCTGGTTATTCTTCCAAGGTCGAGCTGTAGCTGTTTTCGTGATCTATATGTCGCTGATTTGTTTCATCTTAAGAGGCACGCCAAAAACAGAATGTAAACAGAATGTACGTCTTCGACAGAAACAGCCGAGGATTTCAATAAAATATTTCAGCGATCTTTTTTTTTTTTTTTTTTTTACGCATTCTTTGCAGTCATTCTTAGTTATTGGCACAGCGGTTAACACCAAGGACAGCTCATAATGTGCTCCTCTATTTATCCAGCACTTGTAATAAAAACAAAAGCCTGTGATATAAATGTCCTCTGGGCTACTAAAGCCCTGGTGTAAATTTTTGGCTGTCCTTTCTCTAGGATTATAGTCTCCTTAACCTTTAAAGTCGACATCAAGTTAAAATTGGTCCTATTTACTTTCTTAATACATGTGCCTGGTTTGATTTTTTATGCAATTTATTATTGTACAACAGTCTTCTGAAATAAATTTCCTTTGTACAGACATCACCTAGGCCACATGAATGGGGAAACCATTTAACCAATTGTTCAATTGCTATTTATTCTTTCTAAATAGATGAGTTTATGGGAGTAATAGCGTTTATGGGAGTAATAGCAAATAAGAACCCTTCATCACTCTCAAGGTATCTGATATCGCTGCATATCTACATTTGGACTACTTAGGTGCTGCTTTTTGGAATACATTATTGCAATTACTTGGTTATATTTAGGATTAGCTGCTCAAATCTGACTATGGTATATGTATATGTCCTTTAAAAATCTAAAACTATACTATAATAAAAAATAGATGAGTCCCAAACACTGCTTTAGCTCGCAAACCATATTTAAAAAAAGTTTTCATCATGCAAAAATATTTCATAAATATTTAACATTTCTATTCTAACTGTAAATACATAATAGTGCCTATATTTTAGATTCTACATCCATATTGTTTGTTTCAGCATCTAGCCAAATGTACAAAAATATATATGTTTTTATAAATGTAAATGTTATGTAAGACCAGGCTGGTTTTATATTGTTGACAAATGGTTAGGTTTAGGGGTCATGAATACAGATGGCAGCAAACAGGTTTTGCAGTCACAGGCCAGCTGAGCAACTGCCACTGAGATGAATAGTTTTCTACAGGTATTGTTCATTTTAATTAATTAATTTGGCCTGGTCTTTTCTGCTACAAGACGTCAGTTTTCACCAGCCTGTAAATTCCCGATTGATAAAATAAGTTTCCACTCTGCATTTTAATCACGGTGCACTTGGAAATAGCTCACATTACAGGAGTAAGATGGGCTCTCAGTCAATCTTTCACCTAGGATTGATACCGAAATCTGTATATGTCACATTGAAATCCATTTCCAGAAGTAACAAAAGATAAAATTCTATGACGAATGCTGTGGAATGAGAGAGAGAGAATCCTAAACAGAGAAGGCGAGTAAGACCACAGGAGGATTTGAGACAGACAGTAAAGTGAATACCATCTCAGACTGTTAGAAGTCAACATTTCGCCAGTAGGTCTCTTGCCACACTGTGACCTTTCCGATATGTAAATCTGGGCTCAATCCATTGTGCCTTTGACCCTCTTCTCCTGCTTTTCAGAATGGGATGCACTTTACATTCACTGACACATAGGTCACACAGGATGTATTAGCTCACTGTAAAAACAAAAGTGTATGGAGACAGTGACAGGATGTCGTTCTCTGCGGCTCATATTATGTAAAGTGCTATAGTGCTGAATAGAGCTGGGAATTTTATTTAGAACAGGTTCAATTATAAACCAGTTGTTTTCATGGAATTCATTTGCGTCAACGGTTCTTTAACAGTCATGTTTTAATGTTCATACAGATGAAACACTGTAATGAAAGGGTGGTGCTATGACAAGCAATACAGTGTTTTACCTGAAAAGAGAATGCAATGAAATGTCAAAGTGAATAGAGTACTGAAATTTTGGTTCCACTTTTGCTTAAGGAACAATTCTCACTGTTAACTAGTTGCTTATTGGTATGCATATGACTAGTTTATTGGATGTTGATGAGTACTTACAAAGCATATATTAATGCCTGATTATGCATGACCATATTTTAAATCCCTTAATCTGACCACATACCTAACCTTAACAACTACCTACTATTTATAAGCAGCTAATTAGCAGTTTATTGAGGCAATAGTCAAAGTAAATAGTTTGTTAATAGAAGAGAGAATTGGGACCATCAAATAAAGTGGAAACAAAATCAGTTTGGATTAGTGTAGTGACTAAACAATTTTAATAAAAAATATCAAAATATAATTCCAAAACAATATTCAAAGACAGTGTTTTTGGAATCATTCCTATTAAATCCCAGCTATCCAGATAATTCCCATTCCTTGTGCTAAATTAAAGAAATCAAATGAATGCAGCATTTGACCTTCAAATGTTAAATATTAGTTGCCTGTGCATAATAAATGACTTAAAATACAGCCTTAATTCATTAAATTCATCATTCATTGATAAATGGTTGATAAATCCAAGGGTCTTGCACTTGATTTGTAGTATTTCAAAATTAGATTTTCACTGATGTGTTTAACATCTGCCATGCAGAAACCTTGGGACTGTGAATACTCTCAATGAAAAATAATAGAGTTTACTGGAACTGCAACACAATGCCATTAAATCCAGATGCACTATAAAGGACATTTGAAATGACAGTGCTTTCTCGCCTCGGGGATCACAGCTGCCACCTCGCTCAAACAGTGCTTTACTTCAAAATAACAGTGTGATGCAACATACCTACTACAATGCACATATGAAACAGGTTGTACCACAAAAGTTTTGCATTTCTTAAAAGAGAAAAAAACTTTCATTTATGAATTGCATTTAAGAGTTTTGTGGAAATCTCTTTAAAAGATTGACCTCACTACTCTGATCACTAATCTGATCATTTCCCAAGAGATGTAAGACATAATTAATCACTGGTTAATAATGATTTTGCCAAGTAGGGAAAGTTCCTGGAACAGCAGTTCAATTGACCCAACCGATTTTAGGGTTAGATTTAGGGTTAGGGTTGTGATAATGGCCATGGTGGTTTGACACAAATGCAGTTCCAGGACAAACAAATCATGTTGAACAAAGAATGTGCTAATTCTCCAACTGCACAAACACTGTTGATGACATTGGTGATGTGATAGTAGAGGAACTGTAGCTTTAATTTGTAATGAATACTAATGTTGAAATTATTGCACTTTGAACAGCAGAGTCACATATATATGCAGACATTTTAAAACAGGAAGACTGATAATGAATATTTGTCTATCATTATAAATTGTAGCTTGTCTTGTTAATGTTTTTTATTTATCTATAGTGTGTTAAGCTCTTGACCCTCTGAAAAGTATGTTATTTATTTTAATGCAACTCTGCAGCACTCATTGTATTTAAGTACTACTTTGTAAAAAAAAAAAAAAAAAAAAAAACTATGTATGACGTGTAATATGAGGAACAGAATTAATAAGAGGGTTGAACTCAACTGATAATTTATTTCAATATTCTGCTATTATGTATATAAAATGAGCTGTCATTGTTTAAGCCATTTAATCTAATGTCAGCCAAATTCTAACCTCTTATTAGGTTGTGTTCTAATCGATGCACATTATGTGAACTTGTTTCTGTATACATCAACAATCATGTTATACATATAAATGATGTGTGTTATTGACCAGTTTCATGTAAGTTCAAATACTGTCTAATATTAATCATGTATAGCTTTTTTTTTTCATTTCCTGTCTTGATGATCATACTATTTTGAATTCTCCTGTGTTTCTCTGTATTTTTCCTGCTTTACTAACAGGAACCCATTCCAAAAAACAGGGCGAGGATTTATCTGATAACGACGGTGATGAAGATGAAGGTATTCACTTTGGTGACAAAAGACATTTGCATGTCTTGGATATTTTTTTTCCTCTGTACTTTGACTGCAGCCCTCCCTTGTGCACCTTCCCTCATGGTCCTTTGTATGGATGTGGTGGATGACTGTGCTTCAATACTATCATGTCAGGGAGATTTTTAAGAATGAGAGTGAATTGCGTAGGTGCAGCGTGGCTTCTGATGTTTTTTTATATGGTATATCTTAGGCTATAATTGTATTATGGGTAACTCGTGGCCTAATGGTTAGAGAGTTTGACTCGTAAGGCTGTGGGTTCGAATCTTGGGCCGGCAATACCACGATTGAGGTGCCCTTTAGCAAGACACCGAACCCTCAACTGCTCCCCTGGTGCTACAGTATAAATGGCTGCCCACTGCTCTGGGTGTGTGTTCATGGTGTGTGTGTGCACTTTGGATGGGTTAAATGCAGAGCATGGATTCTGAGTATAAGTGACCATAATTGGCTGTTTGTCACTTTCCCTTTTTTTTCACTTAATTTGTGCAGTGGTTCTCAATTGGTTTGGCTTCACAACCCAACATAGTACCAACATTATTTATCATATAAAAGTATTTTAAAAAAAGTGCTTAAAATCATATGAAATATATTTATATGACCATGAACAACTTAGGCCCAACAATATGCTATTGTGTATTTGGTTTCTTTACATTTTATTGCTTAAATTGAATAGAGACAGTAATATTGGTGGATTGATGGATACTATAATATATATATATATATTAGATGCACAGGATCAGTCTCTCTTTCATCTCGTAGTTCCGTGGCAGATGGTGTCAAAGATGAAATTATTTGAACCCTGAGCATTGTGTTACAGTGCTTGATCTGCATGCAACATAACACAGACTGTATAGCTGATGCATGATGCCTCATTCCACTGAGTCTCATTTAGTTTTGTAATAGCTGTATAGAATTGGATCCTAGGCAATAATACAGTGCTAATGACATGTTGATTATGTGGTAATTAAAATCTATTTGTTGTGATTTGGCTCCTGTATATATTTTACTTGCATGCAAGACTAGCACTCTCTGTGTTCAGCAACATGGAGACACATATGAGCAAGCATGGGATATCACATTACAGTTTTTAAAACAGGCAAATGGATTTAGATGATGAGAGAGGCTGACAAGTTGTGGTAAGAAGATTAGCAACAGAGCAGGAAAAAGCATGCGCACAAGAGAAGTTGCCAATCAGCAAGAGCATTGTTCACTTTCAGCATTTATCTTGGGATATTCTGGGCCCAGGGTGGATATATGGTGAGATTAGAATAGGGAAAGTATTCTTCCCCAGTTAGTGCGAAAAGCTTAAAGCACAAAATCTCGAATCAAATTATTGTTGTTCCTTTATGCTCCTAAACTGACAGTAGATTTTATAGGTGAGGGACATGTTCAATGCTGGGGTTATGGTCAAGCTGTACACCACTACTGAGCCTTTGTTGGTTTAGACCAAGTGCTGATCTCAGTTCTTGCCTGGTTGGCCACATTAATCATGTTCAGGTGCCGCATCAAAGCTGGCACTTTGCATTTGCCATTCTACTGTTGTACATTAAGGTGTCTAAGGCTGAAATGGGAACCATAGCTACTCAAGTTTGAATCAGTCAAGGATATTAACAGCAATGTTAATCGACATGCTTTCTTCAATACCAACAGAGGCAGAGGCCTTGTAATGCACACATCTTATCCCTCCACATGTAGGGAAGCTTCCCTTGGGAGGATTTGGACTTTCAATCCAAAGCTGTTGCAATTGGCTGGTTCAGACAATCCAATTTCTGACTTGTGCAAATGTGGTGGCTCTCCATGAAAACTCTAGCAGGCTCCAGCAGTCAAGCAGCATGTCTTTACAGAAGCTTTTCCTCTTGGTCTGGAGGTTGGATTTATGGACACAGCAGTCCCAGTGGGACATGGATTCAGCTCTGGATTGAGATGTAGTCCACCGAGATATCCATGTTCTAGCCCAAGGCATGTTTTTGCATGAGGTACCAATTACCCTGCATCAATGGCCTGCGTGTTTTTCCTTGACTCTGAATGGCCCAGGGGTATGACGTCAACAGTGACAATAGAGAGCATGGCTTGTGAAGCATGCCAGAACATTAAAAGAAAAAAAAAGAATACAAAGCAGGCAAAGGTGGCAAATGAGTTGGCCTAGATCAGGAGGTTGTGGTTGGTAAATAGTTGAGCCTCACTTCCTTGTTAAAGCATTTCGGGTAACTCCACTGAAGTTATCAAATGTAAGAGTGCGACAAATTAGTTTTGACACTCAAACAGTGCTGGAATGATATTCCACTTCGGCCAAATATATATAAGCATGCCCCGTTTGTCTAACAAGGCATACAAGTCAAAGCAACAATACTCAGATACAGAAACAAGAATTGATGTGCCACTACATATTTACAATAGATAGCAATAGTGAGCATGGCACATTGTTCACCTTACAACCTCTACTCTTTGCTGACTACATATCATTGTGAATCTAGGCCATTCTTACTTGGCAAACAATTCTAGACGACATCACCACACACTTAACCCTTTGCCAGATCAACCAGGAGCCTTTAGGCACAAATTATTGCAACTATGTGAATACATCCCAGTCGTTCCATCTCTTTCTGCTCACTCTGACTGAATCAAAGTTTATCTACTTCTAGAAAGGAATGCATGCAAGTAAGTTGATATGTCAGTATTATGACATCTATGTGTAATTTAATGTGCATTAATTTGGGATGCACCAGTCCTAATCTGGTTTACTTTATGGGATGAATACAATGTGACTTGGGATTCAGCCCAGACATCTGTCTTTACTTCTGAAATAGTTTGGGCTCATATGACATAATGTAACTAGCAAGCTGTTGGCATCATTTCTCAGCTGGTGGTCCTTATTTCAGTCATCAGATTTGGCACAAACAGATTGCAGTGCCTATCATTCTGTAGAGCATCACTGGCAATTAAGTCAACCTCAGGTGCTATTACACATAGTTTTAACATCTACCGGTACAGTTTGCACTGAGGTATACTGTTATGGTACTGGTACATTAAGTAGGTGTATATTTAGGCACAGGGAACTGATTCTTTATGTAGAGCATGGCATATAAGTGATATATTGCGTTTGGCTCACAGGAAAACTTACCTTGTCTCATGTGTCTGTTTTCTCCCCCATTGCTGACAAATAGATGCACATAGCTAATGTTTGGCTCGCTTATCCATGTGCCCTAATTGGACAAAAAAACCTTCCCTCCTCCAGACCAGGCCAGCTCCACCTGCTAAGGTGTTAGGATGGATTTCACTCAGTGTCCAGTCTAGAATGGAGTTCAGTGCCTACCATCACACAAGATGAATTAAATAAGCAATTGGCCAAATTGGATGTATGCCTGTTAAAAATGTTGTGCCAATAGTTGAAGGAACAGACTGGGAACATTTTTGGTATAAAGGTTGCTTTGTGGGCTAGTAATTTGAACAAACTCCTAAGCTTAATATTAGACTTTGGTGTGTTACCTGTCCCAGATTTTATGTTACAAACATTACTTACGATGTTTTAATGGAAGACAATACATTGGGTTGAATGCTGAAAACATACTTAAGGTCTGTTCACACCAAAACGAGCAACCCAGGCTCATTGGAAATACATGGTTTTGGCAATCTTTCTGTAACACCAATATTCCGTACCCTACTGCGAATTTCACAGCAGTTTTAAAGTGGGCAGTGGTAAACTCTCTTCATGTTTTCATTTAATCAGTTCAAGCACATACTGCTGCATTTTTATTATGTTGATTAAGGTACATATTGTGGTGGTTTAAACTGGGCAATGTCACTAAAAATGTAATTCTCTATTGTGTTAAAAAGTAGCATACCTCATACACCAAACCCATACCTTAACCTACCTGATAGTGTTAACAAATGCAAAAGTGATTAAAAAAAAACATTTGCTGATGCAGCTAAAAGGTATTGGCTTTTGAAATCTCATAGCATGTTAAAATTTGTTTTCATAGCATAGTAGTAGTTTTGCAGAATTGTAGGCAAAGACATGTATTTCCAATGACTCTGGCTAGCAACAGGATGTTGGGTGCAAATATTCAGTGCAGTAAATATTTTTATTTAATTGAATGGTTGTTAATGCCTCTCTTTACAGACTGACACAAATATTAGCATACGTTCAATGCTATAGAGGATTTTTTTGAGAGGTGTTATATAATCTCATCACACTGCAAATAAAGCTGGCGAAAAACTGCCCAGATTTTTTGCTGAACATGTGCTGCTGAGAGAAGGCCTTCACACTGAAAGAGGGTCCTGAACTCTATCTGCTAAATAAACCAGAACATCATTAAAAGCTCACCTGCGCTATTTAAGCAACCACCCAGACATCCTAGCAGTGTGGTGATTGGTTTTGAATGGGCAAACTGCACTCACTTTAAAAAAAAAAATCTATAATTCCTTGGCTCAGTCTCAGGAAATTGTTGCAAATTCTTGAGAGTATGGTAATTTACCATAATTATAAGCTCTTTGCAGGTGTGTGTGTGATAGTGCTTTTGGTTAGTAGCGTGTGAGGTGTCTGATGTGGAATCTGCATGGTGGTGCAGTATGTTTCAGAACTGTCTTCACCCTTTTCTGTCTCTCTTTTGGTCTCTCCCTCATCATAAATCTGGGCTTCAAAGAGCACATCAAATCACCTGTTTCTGTGTTAGTACCATTACATTTAATGCACAAACACTGCAGCCCAGTCTCAAGAACTCACCTTCTTCAAAGGTCACTCATCCCATCTGGATTGAGGTTGAGCAATTGAAATTAAAGTCTACAAATTGCCAAATTAAAATCTTTTGCATTTCACGCCAATATATGTTATTAAAACTTTTATTTAAAACACTGCTGTAACATCACACCCTGCACCCCAATATGCCTTCTCTCTTACTGCACTGTTTGCAAAAAGCATTATGTGAAATTAGTAGCATGTCCATAAAACAGTACCCAAGAAATATCCATATGCCATTCTACTTCGCAAATGTGCAACCAATTTACTATACAATGAGGCTATAGAATTCTATTAATGTGTACTTAATAGAGCATAATTTATTAATGGTCACAAAGTTCTTCATCAAACCACTCTTAATGGTACGTGATTTTGGCCACAACAAACTTGCAAAATTCCTAACACCCCAGAAGCCACTTCAACTGCATAGCAATGTTCTAACAGTTTTGTTGTTGAAGACAGATTGAGGTAGACAGTGTATGAAGGCTCCGTGTGTATATTATGCATTTTCCTGCAGAGTCCGAGTCATGCTGGATTCAGAAATATTCAGTCTGACCTGAAAATGTCTTCAACATTTATGTAATCGGTGATTAGTGTCTAAAAGTCAAAACCTCAGCTGGGGAGCTCATACAATGCTCACAATAAGAATGTTTGACATATTCCATGTTTTACAGCATCAGTGCTAGTCTAGACCACTTATCAGTGCTCACGCTGTCCAGTTCCTCTAGAGTGACAGGCCGTTGAGAGGTGGCCCGTTGAGAATTTTGAGAGGTTCACAGATAGCCTGACGCATCCTCCTCCTGAGCTTTCAAGACACGCTGAGCGCTGCCGCCCAGGTCTGACATCCACCATATTTTAACACCCTAACCACAACTCTGATGGAGATGCAGAAGACTTTGTGAAGAAGGTCGTTCTACCCATGTCTTCACCTTCTTTAGTTCACTTGGAGATGATTGATGGAGGTTACATAAAGGAAAAGATGCATGCCGCCCGCTGCTTTTGAAGATGAGTTTGTGTGAGTGTGTGTAATGAATAAGTCACGTTTACATGTCAAATAACATAATTGTACTGTACATTCATGAAGCTGACATTTCAGTTAATTTCTATTGTTTCACCCTTTCTGTACGTCCTTTTTATTTAAATGATATGTTTGTGAAATGCAATTGTCTTTATCATGTCTTTTAATCAAAATTTCTCTTCTTTTTCCTCAGGACATGAATTCTGAATATTATGTGCTCAAGATGTCTTTAATGGGAAACCGATTTTGACATTAAACATGAATATTTGGTAGAGAAGAGATCAGTTAGCAGAGTATTGTGTTTTGTTTTTGTTTTTTTGTCACATCATTCTGACATGATGTGAATCAACAAAAGAGGTTACTGATAACACTGACATGACTAATATGTGTATCTATGTTTTTTTCTAATTGATCTTTTTCATTGATCTCATCCTGTGCATCCCTAGTGCAGGAAGTTGTGTGCATTTTTCTCTCTCTCACCTTCTGTTTCCACTCCATACATTGTCTTTCTTCCGTACGATAAGTGTCAACAGAGAATTGTCATTACAAAGCAGTGCCTTATCATACTTCTCTCAGATACCAGATAACCGTAAATGTTTCAGCTGCCAAATGGAAAAATTCTATACAAATCAGTTCTCGCTTGTTCCATCAGATCAAGAGCGTAACATACAAATGTGTTTTTGCAATGTAGACATTAAGCGCAGACAGCGGCACAGTGGTTGCAAATAACATGTTTTTTTTTGTTGTTTTTTTTGCAAGAAAAAGCCAGCCGACCGCTTACATGCAAATGGGCACATCTTTGATAGGAGGGCTTGAATGCAAACAGGGGCAAATGCACTGGAGTGGTGTTTGCAATTAGCCATTCTCAAAGATTCTGAGTTTTGATCTGCCGTATCCATGGCAACCCTCAATACAATACAGCATTTTGAGTATTAGCCCAGCAGTGCTCGCTTCTCAAGGATTCTGTCTCTTTCATCTCAGTAGAGAGACAATTTTTTCTGTTTAATATTATGTCATTAACAGAAAATAACAAACTTATGATGGTTGTTTGCGTAATGTCCATATAAAAACATTAAGCGAAATAAGGAAGTATGTTCTTCTAAACCTCTATTACAGTCTTTCTTCTGGGAAGCACAAAAGGAGATCTTGGATAGAATGTCCAAGCTTCTGTTTTCCTTATTATGAAAGTGAATGGCGGTGTGCTGTCAGGCTCCAAAAATGAGTTTATATGAGGTATCGGACAATAGCTTTGTTTGAGGAACATACTGACGTTCAAGTAATTCTTAAGATTTTTTAAAATGGGTTATATGTAAGGATTATCATGTGTTAATCACTTTGTTTTATTGTATTTATTTATTTATTTATTTATTTTTGCCAATGTGTGAATAGCTTGTAATGAAATGTAAAAAACGTTGTCTATGAAAGCCTGTAGGCAAATTTTCATGTGAAGGACTTGGATTTTTCCTGGGAAAATCAAATGTTCATGATGTTTACGCATGCTCCCGAGAACCTCTCTTCCAAAATAAATGCTTTTACAGTGTTCAGGTTAATGTCAAAAGAGCTATTGTGTACTGTAGTGGCAATGTGTCATGCACAGTGTCATTTTTCTTACCTCATCTGTCAACATGATGCCAGACCGGTGAAGTGCAGAGCTGGTGCAAACATATCCACATCAAGCAACATCACTATCATTAGATGCTTTCCTAACTGCTGCTTTCTCATGTTGTCATTTTTGCTGTGCAACACATATTTACAAATTCATCTAAATGTCGCTCTCATCAGCGTGGGTGGCATCAGGATATCCATCAACTGTCTATTGCAGCAAGTATTTCCAACTTTTTTTTTTACTTCTAAAGAAAGAACAAAAAAGAACTTCACTGAATATATTAGGCACTGAATCACATCTGGCTTTTTGTCTGTTACATGCATGAGTGCGTGCATGAACAAATATGTTGCAATTCACTTAACTGCCATCGGTGCTGCTAATAACAAGGGTTTCTGAATTATACTAGATATATGATTACACTGTATGATAACCAAATGCATTTGGCAGAAATAATGTCAAACCTGCTTTGACCTTTTGCTTCATTTTTTAACTAAAGTACTTTAGTGAATAATAGCATACATTTGGGATTGACTTCAGGACGTGGAATATTTGAATGGACTGCTTTTATGTTTTTTTTTTTTTTTTTTTTTTTTTTGGAGCTTGGCAATATAAAGCACCATTCACTTTTGCCTATGACGAATTTGCATTTCAGGTAAGAAAAACTATAGGGGTCAGAACAATATGAAAGCCAATAATTTTTTTGGCTGAACTATCCCTTCTTCGTGCTCCCCTGTTAGATAAGAATTTTGGCGCAGCAATTGCTGCTCATTTTAAACCCTTCTGTGGCTGTATGCCTGGGCAGTGAAGTCTAACAAGGCCATTAAATTTGAGATGATCTCATCATTTAGCCCACTAAAGCATGTTAGAGCCGCCTGCGATAGCCAGTTAGGTTCTGACCTTCCTTATGGCTTCATCTGTTCATATCTGTTTTGCGCATACTGTTCATTACGAGAGACAAATGACTCGGCTGATATGAGATTCATCTCAAACTGGAATTGAGCTGGTGGCTGGTATCTGGGAGGACTGTGAGATGCATTGCTGTGTTGAATCTTGCTCTGATGGGGCAGTGGGGGAGTGAGAGTTTAATGGTGGCCACTCTTGCAGACATACGAGATACCGGAGCCAAGCCTGTGATGGTGTACATTCATGGAGGATCATACATGGAGGGAACCGGAAACATGATTGACGGAAGCGTGCTGGCCAGTTACGGGAATGTCATCGTTATCACGCTCAACTTTCGAGTCGGCGTCCTAGGTAAGCACTTTTCTTTGTTATTCAACCTTATCCAAGAGCAGCCATACTGGAAAAAATGCATTTAATAAGACATCAGAGAATGACTACTGCAAGGATGTGTTTGCTAATTTCTGGGTGCCTGTGGTTCTGTTTTCATTTTTAAGACTATTTGCATCTGCTTGAATGATAAGTTGAATGTGTTTTGCTGAATCAATAAATGTAAACCATTGAGGGAAGAATGCAGAAACATTTTATGAGAAACTGAATTAATGAGCACTGCATGGTATAAACTCTTGCCAGTGTTCAGTGTTTTTTTTTATTGGCCAGCACTGTGTTATTACTTGTTAAAAGCTGTCCAAAAATATTCAGTCATCCAGTTATGCATTAATTTGAAACATAAGCACAAAAAATACAATTGTAGAGTGTGTTTTTAAAGCCCTTAAATTAATATTGAAACCAAGTATATCCCATATACCAAAAGAAAAGTGTTTGTTTCACTACGGAGCTTTAATTAAGTGCTTATTTAGCAGTGCTGTATTCTTTATGCATATATTAAAGCGACAACATTTCTAAAAGTACCTTGAAGTGATATGTCTTGATCAAGAGTTTATGTGTGACTCCTCGCTGGGTTCAAACCTTGCCTTTTGGTGGCAAGCCCACAGGTAGAGATTCTGCTATAATGTTTCCTGCTGTAGATATATCTGAACATCTGTAGAGTGGAATATGTCTTAAACAAGTGAAAATGAGAGGGAGACACTTTTAGGTCAATTTTAGGCACCATCCAAAGCAGAGTCTAGTAGCTGAATTCATGAGAGTAGAATATGAGTCTGTACAGGTTTCCTGCTGACATTTTGGAATACTTACTTATCTTTAATAATCAACATAAATAAATTGTAAAATTTCCTTTGGAGATAATTTATTGATCCCTCAAAATAGCTTGAGTATAATTCTACACCCTTACCTCATTTAGTATACGCAGAACTATGAATATGCAAATTGGTTTGAATACCTTATCAAACATCAATGGTGTGTTGCTAATCTTACACAAACCTTCATCTCGTTCACCATGCTAATGATATGAAAAGCCACAGACTCAGTTAACAGGATTGGTTAGATGTTTGTGACAGTCATTATATTCCATCAGATTGATATAAAATTACTTAAGCCATCAAATTTAATACCACCCACCCTAGTGCGAAATATAACAATAACTTCCAGCAGTTACATCCTGATTATTATTACTATTTATTATTTATTTGTTTTTAAACAGGTCATATTTGGCATATATTTTACAAAATGTGTTTTGCTAATGATACGGTCTCTACAGAAATTATGGCAGCGCTGTGAACTTTGCATTTTCCTTTTATTAAAACTCAGGACACCTTTCATTTGCATAGTGATAGCTGCTGCAGATATAATTGAAATTCAGAGCAGACTGAACATTTCCAAGGAAGGAAAATAAATAAATAATAGCATATTAACAGAGAGAGAGAGAGATTCATTTTAATTATGCAGCTTAAAGGTACAAGGAGAGAATGATACAGTATGTAAGAGATTCCTCATTTACCTTGTGGCTATCCTGACTTGATGTGTGCTCAATGAACATGGCTGTATGTAGGTTACAGGGATTTGATGTAAAATCCATGCATTTATGCACAAATGTGCCTTATTTGAGAAGCCCGTAAAATAACCCTCTAGAATGAAAACAGCACTCTAGATGTGAACGAATCCAGCCTGGAACTTTGAAACACAATAACAGAGATCGCCGCACTGTAGAGTCTTTATTACCGGAGCCTGTTTAACAAGTCTCGCCAGAGTTTTATCATCTCACTGCAGCGTTTCCACCTGTCCTGTGGATGTGATAATTATTGCTTCTAAGTGTGGACTCTGTCTCTCCAGGGACCCTATTTGGAGACTTTTGTATGTGAACTCCACACCATGTAGATGGCTGAGAACTCATTACTGGTTTAATATTTAATTACAAATGCCAGATCACAGTGAGTCTTTCCTGCTGTTGGCGTCCTGCGGACAGGGCGTCTGGCTGTTTGTGACTGATGGGATATGTGAATATTGTGGCACTTAGATTTGATCAGACACCGAGTTTGGCCAGGGACAATTTGTTTATTGAAATGCTGTCTTGTTTAGCATTGATTGGTGTGCGTGCGCTCGTGTGGATTAGGCCGGGCTCGCCGGGACCCTTTAATGGCGTGTAATGACTCCTAGTCAGGGGGAGTATCTAGTATCACTGCTCTTTACAAATACAATTACTCACTGGCTCTCCAGAGCATGTCAAATTCCATTTCCTGTGGGGAAGACTTAATTACTGTTTCCAGATGCATTAAATATTAACAATAGCCACCTCTCTTTTAAAAATCCATGGACCTTTGCCCTTTATCGTGGTAAGCTGGTGGAGCAGGTGCCAAATGCGATTTAGAAAAGATTTGAAATAATACCAGAGCTATGAAAAATGTGGATTACATCAACATCACTTGGATTTCTGCTTGGTTGAGAAAACAGATATGATATAATTTACATATTATGTTAATTAATTTACTTTTGCAGTCTATAGATATGATTTTAAAGCAGTACATGGCTGTTTTTAGTTTCACAGAGCTCATTGCTCAAGGCATCATACTGTAAATGTTTGATTGCATTCCATTACGTTCATGTTTCTTTCTGGCTCAAATTCACTTTAGTCAAGTGACATTTCTATGAACATCATCAGTATTGCTTGGCATGTAAGACAAAACTACTCCATTTGCAGCAAAACGTATGCATTTGTTCCCTGTTACGGGAGTCTAATTAAGAAGATTGTGTATGTGGCGCAAGAAAAATGATTTTCATGCATGGATCTTCTGTGACTGACTGGCACAGCTGTAATGCAACTCAAATTCAGAAATTAACCATTCAGTCTTCTGCTCTTTGTTTGTGTGATGATATTAGGAATTGGTGCATAGATTTTCCATGTGACTGAAAACTGTGTTTTTCTGCAAATTGTTTTTGTGAAACCTTCTTCGCATTCAGAGTAAAATGTTACATGTTCTGCTGTGATGTGACATTATTTTTCAAAGGACTTCCTCAAAGGCTCTTCCAAAATCACCTGGCAAATATATGTTTAATCTAGGTCAAAAGCTTGAGATGCATATGTAAAGAGGGAAATGCTACAGCAAAAGTGGCTAATTCTTTTTTTAGTAAACGGTGCAATTTGTGCCTGAATGTGTCAGGATTTTTTTAAATCATTTTATTTTAAATTCTTATTGCTAAACTCTGAAAGTTTCTTTCCCCATCTCAGGCACAAATTATGAGGGCATTTTAAATATTAGATTAGTAGGAAGAGAATTTCATCTCATCTTATTTATAGTCAGTAACTAAATAAATAAAAAAGTAAAAAAAAGAAGTAAAAAAAAAAAAACCTTCTAAATGAATGAATGATTGCAAGCAAATAAATAAATAAATGTTGTGTGGAAGCAGTGATACACTTTTTTTCAGGATTCTTTGATGAAAAGAAAGTTCAAAAGAGCAGCTTTTCTTTGAAAAATACATTTGTTGTAACTAAGCAAAAGTCTTCACTGTCACTATTGATCAATTTAATGCACTCCTGCTGAATAAAAGTACAGTACTAATATCTTTCAAAAATAAATCTTACAGAGCACAAATATACATCGCTCTGACTCTGTCTCTGACAGAAAGTGTTGTGCATTCAAAAAAATATTTCAAGCAAAGCGATAAGATTACAACTGTGGAAAATGTTTTATTCATGTGTGCTGAAAAGCAAGAGTGATGGGGGAGAACTTCAGAATCCATTTTTCAGCGAAACAATTGAAGGCCATGTGCTCAGAGAGACAGGCACCCAATTAAATTATAAAAAATAAAAAAAACATGGAAAGAAATTACAGTTGTTCTAATCAAATGAGAATGGGGGACATACTCTGAAATCAATTTATAGGGAAAAAATTAAAAATGAAATGCCCAAAGGCTGAAATAAATCAAAGATGAAATTCTGCAAATGTTTGGCCTCTTAATGCATCAGTTGCCCAGTAGCAAATGTTCAAGTTCTCTCACACAGTCTGCGGTCTGAAAACTTTTACCAAGTGCATCAAATGTCTTTTGACAAGTTTTTGAATGCAGACAACAGAATCATCAAGATTGTTTGGAACTTTGTGAGCCAACGTTCCCAGGAGTCTCTGGTTTTCCTCAGGCGTTTCTGATTTACCTCCAGGGCCTGCCACTTCCAGTGCTCATGCCTCTTGGCCTTTGTGGGTGAACCAAATTACACAGAAACCTCAGTAGAAACCACAGTCTTTTTATCCAAACCTGACCTCTGGGTTTGAGGAATTGATCTTCAGTATGATGGCTGCTGTCAAAGTGTCATTTGAATGCTGTGACATTTTCCTGGCCTAGTTTTCCACAATTGAGAGATTTGTCAACAGTTCAAGTGAGACAGACCGTGTCACAAAAAAAAAAAAAAAAACTCTTTCAATCAAACAAGCCACCAATTTCACTAAAGTTATTTTGTACTTGTTTTCACAAAAGACTGTGTTTAATATACTTCGCATTGCATCCATCTTCAGTGTCAAACTGATTTGCATAGTGCACAAATCAAATATGTATAGTTTATAGAAGTAGGTATTTACCAGATGCTTTTATTCAGAACAATTTATAGGCGGAAGTTCCTCAAGTGCTACCTCAGGTGTCTTGCTCAAAGGCAAAATGCTAGTTCATGAACAACTAGAACTTTTTGTATCTGTTCAGATTTGATGCTTTTACATGCACCCAATTAATATGTTAGTGATAGTATTTAACAGCTGTCATGTAAACACCTTAATCGAACTGAATGAAATTGCAATAGGATTAAAAAGCGACCTGAAGTAATCAAATAAGTCAGAAAAAAACTTTACTCAGATTAAAAAATACCTTGCAAGGCGTAGTGATGTACAGTATATGTTGACCAGATTACTTTTATAGTAAGATCTCGGTCTATGTTTTACAAACTGGTCTGGTCAGTGGAGGATATATATATATATATATATGTGTGTGTGTGTGTGTGTGTGGGTGTGTTTATGCTACCTCTTGGGGACATGGATGTGTTTTTTTACCTTCCATGTGGGGACACGATGACCAACTGGGGACAAAATCTGTGTCCCCATAAGGATGCCCATTGGAACTGATAGGAAATAGCATGCTAATATAGCCTGTGCAAATTTCTTAGCTCCTTACTTGTGACCCCAGAAGGTGGTTTTACCAGTGTTGGAGTGTGAGGGTGTGTGTTCGGATTTGCCCCCTGAGCCGGGTCTTGGTACTGCAGTGTGCATATTTAATAAATCTCCGCCTCATATTTACATGTATGGCGGGAAACTAAGAAGACGTGTTTCCCCCTATGGCTCGGTCCTGGTACAGCATTGTGCATAATAAATAAATGCCAGATATTACATATCAATAAATGCTACATATCTTGGACACAAGGAAGTTATCTCAAGTTAACTGCTCAGCTTTTGATGGATATCAATCATGTATTCTAGTAAATTAATAAAGTATGATGAATATAGACTATCGTACGCTTCGACTATAAAAATTAATATAATTTTCAGACACTTTGTATGTTATAGCCTAGTAGGATGTTTAGATCTTGTTCTACAAGCAGCCATAAAATATCAAATTGTTTTACCAAAACGTTGAAAAACAAACACCTGCTAAACATAGTCAATTACTAGTCATGAAATCAGAAACCAATGTTGTAATTCATGTTATGTTAGTATCATGTTAGTAGATCGCGTTGCTGATAGCTTAGGCTAGCTAACAAGATAGCACACGTGATTACAGTAGGTACAGCCTGTCCACGCAACGCAGTAACCCCACCCATTTGTATAGCGCCCAATACAAAGTAATGATAAAGCTATGAAACAACGTATATTATGTAATTATTGTTATCCTACCTTAGACATGTTGTCGGCGAAGATAATGTCCAAACTATCGTTTGATGTCAACAGGGACGGACTGACAATCTGTGCGTTCTGGAAAAGTCCAGAACGGCCGTCCGTTTAAACTTACGGAAAAAAGGCACAGTATAAACATATAAACTACCGGTATTTATTTACTTCAGATCACCGTTCGCGGGGCCGGTATACGTCACCATGGTAACCGCGGCGCGACTCAAGTTATTTTGCCTAGAATTATGGGTAGTGTAGTATTTCTCCAGAAGATCGCAAATAACAAGGTTGATTTTTATACTTTGTGGCTTTTATGGGAGCAGAAACTTTCGTTTCTCAGCCTCGTAGCTCATGGTCAATCTAACTTGGATGGTTTAGGGGTCTCCAAACTTTTTTATCTACTTTTTAAAAATGAAAGTGGCCGAGAGCTATATGCAAAAATTAAATCTATAAAAAAAAAATAACTAACATAAATAATGTCTCATAACTCTCATATTAACAACTATGCCAACTGTTTTAGACCTAAACGAGTTATTGTAAGCCTATATGTCACCTTTAATTGACATATAAAAAAATTATTATACTGTAAAAACACATAATTATTGTTGATTTTATAGTACATCATAACTAATTTCATGATTATAGTGACCAAAATGAGCATTGTTATCACATAATCCTGTTCAAAAAGTACTAATACTACACAATAAAATCAATTCACCAAGTTTTATGTCGAAAATCAGCAAATAACAAATAAACTTACCATCAATATGCACTTTTTGTTTGCATAAACATTAAAATAGTAACATTAAAAATGATGGCAAAATTTGAAAGGAGTGTTTTGCAACATGTTATCTACTAACATGTACAAGTTCAAATAAAGTTTTGACAAATAGTTTTTATAAAAAGATTAACCTTGCATATTTCAGTCTTTAAATCATTTTTATAAAAAGGATGATTCAAAAAAGAAAAAATACTGACATTTACAATACACATTATCTTATCTTTTATTATTAAGAGTAAAATTCGGTCTGATTTTCCCGTGGCGTCGGTCGTTGCCATGTACCATACACTCTCCACAATGACGAAGAAGTATTAATAGCCTAGCTAATGGATTTCCACTACCGATAAACGCTTGCTGTAGTTTGGTTGCACCCCCATCCTTCATATTGACTCGTTGCATCTGGAAAAAATGAGTGGGTCGCTTCAGTTATTTGAAATAATGAACTTCAGCGCGCAAAATACGCTATATGTGAACGGCCCTTGGCGAGCTACCTCCAATCAGGCCACGAGCAACGTGTTGGAGGCCACTTTAGACATTATGTCTGAAAATAAATATCCTAGGGAGAAAATGAATTGGATTTTCCTGTTCTGTTGGGGGCCCCCTTGGAGGATCCACTGAGAAGCAGCTCAATTTAGCGCAGAATTCTCTATTTCTCTTAAAAACCCACAGATGACTATGTGATTTAAGCTTGTTAAAAGCCAGATGAAATATCACTGGTATTCTCAACATACTAACGTAATAAACAGGCGAAACATTGTTCCAAGAACAAACCAGTGAGAAGACATTTCACTCCACAACTTATGAATTAACTGAAGTAAAACAAACATTTTTTTTGGCAGAAATATACCTGTATAAATTCATATTAAAAATGCTATTATATTAATATAGTCATGTAGGCCTATGTAATGCAGTAGGGTAATGTTTTTTAAGAAGTTATGGCAGTTTATTTATTTATATTTATACTAAATGTTTGGGCTACTGTTTTTGATAACACATACAATAGGTTTATAGAAAATCAACAAAAAAATCAATAAATATTTTCATAATTTTTCAGGAATTGTTGATTTTTTTTTTAAACACTTGTAAGTCTGAACCAGAATATCAAGATATTTTATTATTTTGCATATGATGGTGTGAAGTAAAAAAGCACCACCATGTTATATGTATAATAAATATTTGAGTATGACAAACACAAATCCCTTTTATTTTATCCCTTGAGGTAGCCCTCGCACACAAAAGGGTTGGTTGGAGGATGGAGACCCCTGGTATATAACTATGTTTTATAATTATATGTTTGTGTAATTTAGGGTTTCTGCCTGCAGTGACGTTTCATTATTTGCATTTTATGGCATTGTACATTTTTGTTTTTATTTGAAGGCTGAAGCTTCATTAATACATACAACCCCAATTATCATCATTGGTTTGATATGTTACTTGCTGTGAATACTTTGTCTGATGGGCTACAGTATTGTGGCATAGTATCAGGACATCCTGGCTAGTGTCTGTTGCACAGGGGCGAATGACCGGATGATGGGCCTATTTGGGAGATACTCCAGGGCTGTTTTTTAGCCCCAGTCCGTCAAATCTATTTACTCTGCAGCATAACTCCACTGACAGCGAGATTTAACTTGGTAAAAGGTGATGATCCAGTTTCACACAGTAGATGGATATAGTAGGTAAACACAGTAGTGCAAATTAATTATGAAATCTGCACTTATCTAAAAACATTTGATTTCAGTAAATTTACAATTACAATGTCGACTTCTTCAGGTTATCAGGTTAACGCACAGTACACAATCTCTGAAGGCAGAAACTCTCCTTGAGACTGTCACTAACTGACTTCACAAACTCTAACCAAAAATAGTTACACAAAACATATAATTGTAATGAATACACATTTAAAATAATGTTTATGATTAGATTACATTTAGGTGTGCATATTAATCACATGGATTTCTTTCATTGGCTTTACTTTTTTTTGTTTATTAAGTCATATACACTGGGGAGAAAAAGTACTTGATAACCTGCAAAATTGCCAGTGTTTCCCACAAAGTATAGGAGTCTGTATTTTTAATCATAGGTACTCTTAAACTCTGAGTGACGGAAACTAAAACAAAAATCCAGAAAAAAAAAGAAAAAAAAAATCACATTGTATGATTTCAAAATCATCATTTTGCAGTTTATTGCATGATATAAGTATTTGATACACCAGAAAAGCCAAACTTAATTTTTGGTGCAGAAACCTTTGTTTGCAATTACAGACATCATACATTTCCTGACGTTCTTGACCAGGTTTCACACTGCAGCAAGGATCTTCAGCTCCCTCCAAACATGCTCTGTTGGGTTCAGGTCTGGAGACAGAGCTTGAGATGCTTCTTACGGAGCCACTCCTCAGTTGCCCTGGCTGTGTGTTTCAGGTCATGCTGAAAGACCCAGTAACAACCCATCTTCATTGCTCTTATTGAGGGAAGAAGGTTGTTGGCCAAGATTTCACGATACACGGCCCCATCCATCCTCCCCCATACAGTGCAGTCGTCCTGTCCCTTTTGCAGAAAAGCATCCATAAAGAATGATTACCAACCATGAAGCATGGAGGTGGAAAGAATTTCCACAGCAAGAATTTCCACCTCCATGCTTCATGGTTTGGATGGTGTTCTTGAGGTTGCACTCATCCTTCTTCTTCCTCCAAACACAGCAAGTAGAGTTTAGACCAAAAAGCTCTATTTTCATCTCATCAGACCACATGACCTTCTCCCATGAATGAGTATGTGGACAAGTGTCTTTTATACAGGTAAGGAGTTCAAACCGGTGCAGTTAATAAAAAGTGGAGAAAAGGAGGGCTTCCTGTGAGAGCTGGAATTCTTACTGGTTGGTAGGTGATCAAATGCTTATTGTCATAAACAATAAACTGCAAAAATATATATTTTTAAAATATACAATGTGATTTTCTGGATTGTTATTTAAGATTATGTCATTAGAGTAGAAGAGTATACCTAAGATAAAAATGACAGGCTCTTACGTGGTTTGTAAGTGGGAACCTGCACAATCCCCAGTGTATCAAATGCTTTTCCTCCTCACTGTAGATAAATGAGGGGAACACTTATTTTAAAAGTGCCATGTTGACACTGTTTTGGAGTTGCAACACTGAGTTCAAATGACTGCAAACAATCCCATATGATACTTCATCTGGTGCCCACTCTAAAGCAAAACTATATTCTTTCCAGTTATTAATTTAAAATAACTTTCATATTATCTGTAATCGAATGTGTTCCATCCTACAATTCCTCCTTTAAAACCCTTGCCTCACACTTGAATTGCCAGGCAGGAGTTTATTTTACTAACGTGATTGTTTCTTTAACCAACGTGACAAAATATTTTGTCTTTTTTATTTATAATACAGAGCTTAACTGTAGAGACCTACATTTCGGTTGGATAAAGGAGGGTACATAAATTAACCAATATCAAAAGCGTATGTTGGTTGATTGTTGTGGGTTTTTCCATCTTCACACACACACACACTCGAGACCGGTGTATGTCCTGGTTAAGACTATCCGGGTCCCCACATGGTCAACCCCTCCCCCACACCTATACCCGCGCGCGCGTCTGGACCTAATGATTGCATCTCGTCACTCACTCACTGGAGGAGCAGGTGAAAACGCAGCAGAAATCAACGTGTTCGTCTCCAAGGTAAGCTAAACACTTTTATTTCAAATGTAATTCGTATGTTAACATCATAACAAATGCCACTACCATATATTATGGAGAAGGTTAATAACAAAGCAGGCCTTTGCAGTTTTCTGTCGAGTCGGGCTAAAGTCAGTATCATGTTAGATAACGTTAGTTTGCTAACGCGCCTATACATGTGCAATGTAAATGGAAACTATTTAGCTAACTACCACTACCAAGCGACTTTTTAGATAGGCACGATTGAAACTTAATGCATGCCATAAATCCTATTATTTTTTTTTGTTGCGTGTTGTATAATTTAATCACAAATGTGATTGATCGATAAATGTATGTTTTATATGATATGCACACTACAGTAGTTAGCTTGTATGTTAGAATGGACTACTATGACAAATAGCAAGTTAAATAGAGCAGGGCCGGCCCGCGGCATAGGCGGTATAGGCAAATGCTAAGGGCGCCAGAATGAGTGAACGAGTGATTTTTTTTTTTTTTTACATATTTTTTTTTTTTTATAATGGGCTACTATTTAAAAACCATTAATTCTAAATAATACCAAATAAAGCAAAAAAAAAAAAAAAAGTCCGGCTTTTCAATCTTCCCCCGCCCATCGAGTGCTTGAAGTGCGTCAGAAACAGAGCGCGCGCGCACGATCAGTTGGTAATTTGTTGTGTAGCGTGCCCGACGTCGCATCGAATGTAGACAGCACTGCTTTTGTTAACACACAGCTCGTAGAAACGGGCCTGGCAGCTCGCGCCAGTTCTAGACACGGTGAAAGTTTCCTGATTGTGACGGAAGGCCGAATTTACATGACACATTATAAATGAGCATAGTCTGCGATAGATACAGTGCCAAAGAGAAGAGGATAAAGACAGAGGTAAAGAGATGTAGTGAAAGAACGATTTATTGCATAGGAGTAAGATACTATAATTTCATGGCAGTTATTTTTACCTTAAACTTAATGTTAGCAGTTGTTCTGAGTTCTGAGTCCCCAGACTGTGATTTTGTACAATCATGTCAGTTTTAAGACGCATTTTTTATTATCACTTTTTTATTCATGTTTTACTCTGCAGTTGTGCAGTTTTGGGGGGATACAGTACAGGCCAAAAGTTTTGAAACATTACTATTTTTAATGTTTTTGAAAGAAGTTTCTTCGGCTCATCAAGCCTGCATTTATTTGATCAAAAATACAGAAAAAATTTAATATTGTGATATATTATTACAATTTAAAATATTTTTTTTTCAATTTATTATACTTTAAATTATCATTTATATATCACATGATCCTTTAGAAATCATTCTGAGTGTTGGAAACAGTTCTGCTGTAATGTGTATGTGTGTGTGTGTATATATATATATATATATATATATATATATATATATATGCTAAATCATGAACACAATGACAGGGTGAAATGGGCTGTGATGCATGGGCGGCAGGTAAAATCTTGCCTAGGGCAGCAAATTGGTCAGGGCCGGCCCTGAAATAGAGTATAGGATCTGTTGTCACTACAGCGTGGTTCGGTTGTATGGCGGGAGAAAAGCTGCCATCAGGGGTAGGTACATTAATTATCTGTAGTAAAACTAATTAGACCATTTTTAAATAACTGAATGTTCATTTAAATTATTTAAACATTATAATGGACCTACTGTATAGGTGTTTTATGTCGTAGAACAACTTAAAACATCTTTAAATGCTTGAAATCATTGATTTTCACTGGTAGTTTAAGAAAACGCTTGACTGCAATGTAGGCAACACAATCCCAATTATACCATATAAAGACTATTATTGTGTTATATCTGACAGGCTAAGAACTACTTTGTCATACAATTGGCTAATCAACAAACTTATGTCTCTTGCTACTTAGGTTTTCACTCATGGAGAGAAGACGACGACGACTTGGACCAATCCAGGATGCGGAGTACCATATCCAAGCGGGGATTGATAAACCATGTCTCCAGCAGCGTTTTATCAATCATTTTAAAGGTAAATGTTAAACTCCTTAATATGATTTAGCTGGAATCAGTGAAATGCCTTCAGTGATCAAGTCTCTTGCTCAAGAGCACACTGCACAATGGTGGTTGCTAGTACACAGGGATATTAGAACTGACAATTCAACAGCTTTTAGACATTTGATAAACCATTTTTTTTCCTTCAGCCCAGCCTGATTGCCGTAATCTAAGGGTTTGACAGGGATTATTCCTTGTAAAATTATAGAGCACAAAAATGCCTTATTTTTTTGGCTCTAAATTGTTAAAATTTAAATAATTGGTAGAATTACGGACACTTATTGTTATGTTTAAAGCAAAAAATAGAGTATTGCCCACAGACCTTCAACAATTGTTTGTCCTTATAGCAGACCTGCCAACATGTACGCATTTTTCGTACTCTGCATGCATTTTGACCCATAAGTACGCTTGTACGATTCGCTGCTCTCTAGGTACGCATTTTGTTGCTTCTCGCATTTCGCCGATTTCAGTTTCTATGCAATCTATGACGCTGATTCTGCCGCTGATCCACAGCGTGTAAGTGGAGTGAAAAGCTTTCGGCCAATCAGAGCGCTGCATGTTAACCCACCGCCCACCTGCCCCTCCTATCCACAAGCTTAGTTTGCAGTTAGAAAAGTGGTGGAATGGCTTGAAATCTAGAAGTTTTAGACAGGCCAGGTGCTGATTAACGTAAGATAAAGGTAACAGTTAGGCTATGTTTAGCCTAATTGAATTTATGAACATTAAAAGTGACCTTGACATGACATCATAACAAGCAGTCCAGCTGTGACGAGCTCAGTTCAGTTCACGCTTCCATTTAGGCTAACATGTAAGGGTGGCCCTGCCAATAACGCACCTAAAAGCTGTCACAAAGAACCGGCAAAAGTAATGATTATGGATATTTAAATAATATAATTATTAATAAACAAGTGTTTTCTGTATCAATGTCGTGTCGACTGCAAAGATAAAGTTGACGATGCAGTCTCGCGATCTTCGCAGTAGTGAACGCGCCAGAGAAATGCACATTTCATACGGATTAACGTTACATAAGCAGAGAGCAGTCTGTTTCCTTTCGTTTTGAATTCTGTTCAACCCTCGAGTCATTTTCTCCCGATAACCTTGAAAAGAACTTAAATTACGCTTTCAGTTTTGATCGTACAGATAAGAGCAAAATCGAATCTGTAAAGGGTCTACTTTTATTTGTATACAGACATAATAACAAAAACTTTGTGCCCATAAAATAAAGATAACAAACAAGGTGTGTTGTCTGCAGCCTTTGTGTGCGCTGATCTTACAAACACGTCATTAAAATGAACTGTAACTCAATGAAGAGACATGAGAGAGAGGTCTATAGAAAGCTTGACATGGCTACTTTTAAACTAAACAAGTACCGCCGAAAAAAATATTCTGTGATAAAGTAATCTGTATGAAAACAACGGGATGTCTTGTCCGTTTTTCACATCTCCCTTCATTACCTTCTAATTCGACCACGCTCCCGCGCTGAACGCTCTATTCAGATTCTAATGTTAAATAAAGTTTTTATTTTACTGTTTGCTTCGCGATGAGAGGAATAAGATATAAGTCACCCCAAAATGTGATGTGGTTGAGTATTTGAGATTTGGATTTCCTCAGAAAAAAAGAATGAAGCACTTTATTCAGCAGAGATCATAAACATGAGTAAGTCTCTTACTATTTATTTATATACTTGTACTAATTTTCATATAACGTATAAACATTTTTACTAGCTAGACTTTTCCAAACTATAAATCCTGACTAAATGTATAATCAATGAAACATTATGAAGTTTCAATAACAATATTGCAATATTATACCATTTAAAAGCTTGATGTAAATAATATAAATTGAACAAATAAATGTAACTGTAACAAATGTAACAAACAATGCTGTTTTTTAAATTAATTCCCCCGAAAAAACCTGAAAAAAAAAATTCTCAGCTCTTTTCAACATTAATAATAATCTATTAATATGAGACCAGAGATGTTTAGTTCTCTGGTGACAAGAAAAGTCATGATTGCCTCCAAAGGCAGCATTTGTTACAAAGAGACTTTCAGTGGTGCACTACTAAAAAAAAGCCAAATCTGCAACCTTTAACAGGTTAAACAATGCAAAAGTTTAAACACTTTGCATGGAAATTTATAAAAAAAAAATTGTTGTTTGTTTTTAGCAAACTGATTTTGATATTGATAACTGCTGGTTTTGCACATTTATTTAATGTTTGATGTATTTATTTAGAAAGAATGTCCTCAGTTTACTTTTATTTCTGACAAGATTTTCAGGTGGAAGAAGTTTCCATGGGCTATGCCTCCAGTACAAAATGTCCGGAGTGATTGCAGAAATTGTATAACATTTATGGTTTACTTGTATATGTTATGGAGTAACTAATAAATCTTAATTGGTGAAAGGATATTATGTGTATAATATGTATTATAGTGTTAGGTATCTCATAGGTTTCTCACAGATGTGTGTGCAATGGTGGAGCATACATTGGCGGTGGGCTGTAAGGTTCGTGCGCGTGTGTGGTGGGGGGGGGGTAGTACTCGTAAATTTCTTCAAGTTTGGCAGGTATGTTATAGAAAATGAAGGAAGAAGAAAGGGACATTTTAGGTATCAAACTGTAAGGACAACAGCAAAACAAATGTGTACTTCAGTGGTGGGAGTGAAAGTTTGGAATTCTCTACAAAATTAACTAAAGCAATGCAAAAATATATTAATATTTAAAGAGAAAACAATGGATTTGTATGAACACTTATAGAAATTGATGATGATGGTTGTGATGATGTTTTGCTTTTGCTTTGGAATCTGTTTTAGGTTGATGTTTTGGTTTCTAGTTTGTTTCATTTGTTATCGTCATGCATTGACGTT
>NW_020528059.1:0-51461 GCF_003368295.1 Carassius auratus
ATGGCTTCACGTCCTGCCTGAAGACGCCTTTAACTGATAAAAAAAAATCAATGTAAACCGGCTTCACTAGGTTTATTAAGTGCAATCATTTTATAAACAATCGATACTTTTATTTTCTTTTTTACAATGTTTGATTGCATAATTGCCTAGCAAATCTAGCAGACTCACCTCAAGAAATAACCGCCGGACCGGATGAATCCAGAGTGACAGCTCATTAGTTATGCAAAATTCTAACGCTGTTCATTGGTTAACCGTTAGTCTATTGTTTTTTCAATTAAAATACTTTACAGTTAAATACTAATCTTTTTTTATCTATCATACATATGAAAATCAAATCCGGATTTAATTTAAAATGGGGGACAAAGATGTCTCCTTGATCCAAAAGCTTTTCTGCTGAAAGAATAATAACAATAATAATAATAATACGTTAATATATTTAATAATAGCATTTCATTATTATTATTATTATTATAATTATTATTATTATTAATAATAACATCAAAATATTTTGAATTGGCTTTTATATTTACGTTTTAAGTTTAATTAACATGGTAATAATTTAAGAGTTTGTCCTTTTTAATTTTATTTTTTAAATATATATTTTATACTTTCATTAATTTAATTTCAGTTTTACTTTTAGCAGGCTGTAATTAAAATTTTAGTTAGAGCTTTAACAAATGTAGAAGTATAGTTAAATATTGAATATATAGAATATATAATATAGATAATAATAATAGAATAATAATAATAATAATAATAATAATAATAATAATAATAATAATAATATGCCATCTTTAGCCATCTACAAGAATCGGCTTGAAACCGATCTCTTCCATATTTATTTGACCCTCTAACTTTAACACTCAATATTCTAATTCTATTATATATAAAAAAAAAAAATCTAACTACCTTTCTAATCTTTTTTTTTCTATTTTCTAATAATACGTTAATATATTTAATAATAGCATTTCATTATTATTATTATTATTATTATTATTATTATTATTAATAATAACAAAAATATTTTGAATTGGCTTTTATATTTACGTTTTAAGTTTAATTAACATGGTAATAATTTAAAGAGTTTTGTCCTTTTTTAATTTTAAATTCTTTAAATATATATTTTATACTTTCATTAATTTAATTTCAGTTTTACTTTAGCAGGCTGTAATTAAAATTTTAGTTAGAGCTTTAACAAATGTAGAAGTATAGTTAAATATTGAATATATAGAATAATATAATATAGATAATAATAATAGAATAATAATAATAATAATAATAATAATAATATGCCATATTTAGCCATCTACAAGAATCGGCTTAAAACCGATCTCTTCCATATTTATTTGACCCTCTAACTTTAACACTCAATATTCTAATTCTATTATTTAAAAAAAAAAAAAAAATCTAACTACCTTTCTAATCTTTTTTTCTATTTTCTTTTCATTTACAGTTGTATGTGTATGTGTGTTTGCGCGTGTGTGTGTAAAGATCATTAACATTAGGTTGCTCTATTCTTTTTTTTTATTAGATCGGTTTTCTTTTTATTAATTATATTATTTAAAATCCCATGCAAACGTGTATACGGTGTTAACCTAACTGAGACTTGTTATAGCACTTATTGCTCTTTTTGTTTTTGATTGCTTCCACTGTCCTCATCTGTCAGTCGCTTTGGATAAAAGCGTCTGCAAAATGAATAAATGTAAATGTAATGTAAATATATTATATCATATAATATATACTATATTTTCTATAATATAGAAAAGCAAATATCTTAATATGTTTTATATAATAATATATTTTATTTAAGTTAACATATATTATTTTAATTAATTAAATTGTGGGCTAATCATTTTAGCTTTAATGATAATAACACTCTAGGTCTATCCATATGGGAGATTATAGCAAATATAACTTTTATATTAGCCTATTATTTTTTCCAAAAGCAAATAAATAAATCCACATTTGTGTCACCGCGGATTTCTGATATAGGCCTAAATCAAATTAGCGAAAGATATATTGTGACATTTAAAAATGAGAAACATGTCAACTTTAGAGATTCTTCCTCGGAAATTCAAATCCCCATCACTTAATTGTATTTATTTATTTTCCCCCTCCTCCGGGAAATATAACAAGGCATGATGATATAAAGAAACAATTTAAATAAACTATTCGCAAAAAAATGCGAATGTATTTTTTAATTGTTAAGACTTAAATTATTACTCGCGTGCAATGACCGCGAAAAAAAAACAGAGTTTATAAAGCGGTGTCCGTGACCGGAGCGCACGCATAGCCCGACTCCATTCAGACAGAAGAAGAGCAGTGGATAAGAAGACAGACAATTTTCCTAAGGTAAGTACTTTTACCCAACCAATTTATTTAAATGACTTTTAAAATGTATAATAATCACACTACAAATATCAATTTAATATTATATAGAAAGAAAATACAATAATACCCTATAATAATTATACCCTAAACAAATCCCGATCTGAGGGAACAGTTTTTTTCCCCCAGAGTTATTTTAACATCAAAAATAAAATAAAATTTTTTTTTTAAGTTTTTAAAATATTTTTCCATATAGCCTATAGATAAAAAATAACGAAAACGGACAGTTTTTTCTAGTAAATGTATCTCAAAGCTACATTGTAAATGTATTACATTTACTGTACGACCAATAATGTCCGTTATTTCCGTTACATATGAATGACGCCATTTGTGCTAAGGGAGCAGCGCTCAATCCATAGAATGTATAGGTTCAAATTGCAAGTGCGCGAGCCCCGCTCTCTCAGACGTGCTGAGAGAGAACCAGCCACTGCGCTACCATTGGGCCCGGGTGGGTTCGGGCCCACCCATTTTGGCCCAGGCCTATGAGCGGTGAATATTTTCATTCTAGTGGTTCATCCAATAAGCAGTCCGAGGAAAGCTTTGAGTGAAAGTGTCCAATTAAATGAATCACGTTGGCGGACGAAATGTAATGTGCCGCAGAAAAAGCACTGGAACGGAGATAAAGGGAAACCCGTTTTTTTTTTAACTATAACTATTATAGTTAATTAAAAATGAGCGTATTCATTAAATTAATTTCTCACGACAACTTTATTAATAAATAATTATATTTATGTAAAATATTTGTTCATATTTCTGGCTCATGAGCACTTTTTATTTTGATTAATTAATCACAAACTCATTAACATATTTGGCCTAAATGTCAAATATTTCTCATATTTCAGGCTCATGAGCCCCCTTTCCTTTGATTAAAATGTATAATATTATCCCTGATGAAAAACTAAATATTTAAAGTTTTGAAAAAATGTATATATTAAACATTTATACAAACATATGCAATATCTGATTCATATTCAGTAATGTTTTGTATTTCTCTTTGCTTTGTTTGTCATCAGCAGCTAAACCCCCCCTCAAAACATCGTAAGTATATTTTTTGGTTGACTTTAAGACATCTTCTCAGTATTTATGTTTAGAGATAGTAATAATAGTAAATTGTATTTTTTTATGCTACTAAGATATTACTTCCTTTTTCTTACCATCAGAATGGCGCATCCATATTCCACCCCTCAAAAGCTGGCGCTAAAATGTATACAGACACGTCTAATACAAAAAGCTGGCTCATTTGTCCGCCGAGGGTTTAAAATTACCATTGACACACAGCACACATCAACAGTCTGTGCCCTCACAGATGGTAGTAGGGCCATTTACCACAAAAAAAATGGCTCGTATCCTGAATTTGAGGAGGGGGCATCGTATATTTTAAAAAATTGCACATTGTCCGACAGACATGGGAGGCTCTGTCTTCTTGTGGGAAGATCCACATTAAAGTTTAGAACAGCTCCATTAAAAATTTCTGAGGAGGCAGAGAGAGCTGCAGTGGAATTAATCCATCCACCATCCTATTCTGCCACTGGTGAGGAGGAGGATCTGTTTTCCAGGAGTGGATATCTCAGCCTCCTAGGAAAAGTTGAAAAAGTGAGCTAGCTATCTATATAAACTCATTCAGACTCTATCTATCTATCTATCTATATCTGTCTTTCTTCTGACTGTTTCTATCTATCTATCTATCTATCTATCTATCTATCTATCTATCTATCACACTTTTAACATCGCTAGTCATTTTAAATTTTGCAGATCCAGAAAGTAAGGATGACAATGTCAGACATCCCAGTCTTGGACCTCAAAATGAAGTGCGGCGAAAGGCTCCTTGATGTGTCCCTGTGGAGGGATGAAGCACTCAGTGAACTCCATGAGGGAGACAATGTGCACATCAGCCATATGCGTGCCACCATTTTGGCAAGTGGCAATGCAAAACTTCAGTCATCGAACTATACTACCATTAAGGTACTTATGATTATATACTCCACATTACACAGTAGAGCTATCGTGAATTTCTGTCTAATAATTAGTACACACACACTCACTGGCACTTGCTCACTAGCGCATACACGCACATGCACGCACGCACTCCCTCTCTAGTGCACGCACTCACACAAAGACACAGACACTCACTCACCAGTGCAAACACACACTTACTCACTAGCGCACACACATACACTCCCTCACTAGCAGGCACACACACACTCACTCACTCGCTCTTGCTCACTAGCGCACACACATATACTCACTCGCTAGCACACACACACACACACACATACATACACACACTAGTGCACACAGACACACACACATTCACTCACCAGTGCAAACACACACTTACTCACTAGCGCACACACATACACTCCCTCACTAGCAGGCACACACACACTCACTCACTCTTGCTCACTAGCGCACACACATATACTCACTTGCTAGCACACACACACACACACATACATACACACACTAGTGCACACAGACACACACACATTCACTCACCAGTGCAAACACACACTTACTCACTAGCGCACACACATACACTCCCTCACTAGCAGGCACACACACACTCACTCACTCACTCTTGCTCACTAGCGCACACACATATACTCACTTGCTAGCACACACATACACACACATACATACACACACACTAGTGCACACAGACACACACACATTCACTCACCAGTGCAAACACACACTTACTCACTAGCGCACACACATACACTCCCTCACTAGCAGGCACACACACACTCACTCACTCACTCTTGCTCACTAGCGCACACACATGTACTCACTTGCTAGCACACACACACACATACATACACACACACACTAGTGCACACAGACACACACACATTCACTCACCAGTGCTCACGAGTAAACGATAGTAAACAATCTCAGCATCTTTGCGGAAAAAGTGAGGAACAAACTGATCTCTGCTTCATTACAGTTTGCACATATTTTTTTGTCATGAACGTTGATCTTCCCTCAAAACAGCCGGTAAAAGAGTCGTGCGATAACCTGCGTCATCACTAAGACACGGCATTAAATCTGGCTTTTGTTCACACAGCGCTCGTCCCTGGATTGAACACGGCAATGTTACTAGGTCCCTGACCCGGGTTCAATGCCAGAATCAATCCCGGGACGTGTTTGCTTTCACACATAAGGCGACCCGGCAATGTTCCGGCAATTTGCCAGGTCCGACGTGCAGTGTGAAAGGGGCTTTACTCACACTCACTAGCATGTGCACACACAAACACACAGTGAAATACAAACAGTCAATTAAATTAAAAGGTTTTTAATGTTTTATGTTTTTTTTTCAGATCGAGGAGGTTGAACCTGTCGAACAGGAAGTTGAAGTTGTGGGAGTGACTGAAATTGATGACAACTGCCACCTACTTACTGCGGATGATGAAATCTTTGTTGTGCCTTCTGAACATTATTGTGGCAGCATTGATGACCTAATCATGGAGTTGCCCATGAAAATTATTGTAAATCATGTTAATAAACGAGTAGTTAGCGTACAAACAGTAAACTAATCAGTAATCAGTTCAGCGAATCAGTTTTATTGTAGTCATAGCTTTATAGACTAATCAGTAATCAGTTCAGCGAATCAGTTTTATTGTAGTCACAGCTTTATAGACTAATCAGTAATCAGTTCAGCGAATCAGTTTTATTGTAGTCATAGCTTTATAGACTAATCAGTAATCAGTTCAGCGAATCAGTTTTATTGTAGTCACAGCTTTATAGACTAATCAGTAATCAGTTCAGCGAATCAGTTTTATTGTAGTCATAGCTTTATAGACTAATCAGTAATCAGTTAAGCGAATCAGTTTTATTGTATTTTATTTTTTTTGTAGTTATATATATATATATATATATATATATATATATATATATATATATATACACTTTTGCATAATAGTAAAAAAATATTTTACACTATTAGTTATTTGTGCTTATGCTAATGCAAATTAATGTTAAATAAATTTGTTCTTGTTCAAATTTATTGCAATTGTTTAAACACTTTATTGCACAATCACTTAGGCTGTGTCTGTATTTATACCTCACTATCACACAGATGAATTCACAAACACAAATCTTAATTAGTAATGCTTTTTAGAAATCTTATGATCACCAAGGCTGCAATAATTTTAAAATTGAAAACCTTATGCACAAATGCTATTTTGGGGATTTCCGCTTGGCATTTTTCCTACCTAAATTCAAAAGCTTCCCATACCCACACCCACATGCAGTGGTGTACATACAAAAGTTTGGTATCATTTTACAGGAAATCTTTTGAAATTACATTAAACAGTTGAAATTGATGAAAATGATCTTATATGTTGTAGCTCAATTGGTAGAGCACTGCGCTATCCAAATTTGAAGTGTCCCCATACCCACATACATTGGAATAAATACAATCTTTATATCATTTGACAGAAAACACTTTGAAGTTACATAAAAAGCTGTTTGCGACAAATATTCTTATGTTGTTTTTCACATGATGAAAAACCTCAACACAATGCACTTTTGTGTGTGTGTGTGTGTGTGTGTGTGTTCTAATCACTGTCTTTAAAAGTGGATAACTGGTACTGCAAACTGCATTAAATTATAAAATATATCTCATCTATCACAATCTAAAATAAAATCCACAATCTCCAGCTTTATATCATTTCATTTATGTGCATTCTGTATAGGTATACTGATTGAGAGCATCTGACCTCAGCATCATCTGTATCCCTGTATCTCTCCAGCCTCTCTCTCATCCGTCTGTGTGTTTGGTCGCGTGCGTGCTAATCCACTAGCCGGAGTTGCTACATGGCCTTCAGAGAGTCAAACAAACAAATATACGTTCATCCACATAGCACTGTAATAATCCATATGTATTTACTGTATATTTCCTCAGATGCATCATGTACTGTACTTTTCTGTCAATAAACAGTTTATCAGTATGCTAGCTGTGCTTTTACGTTTCAAAATAAAGATAAAAATATATAAAAGTAACTAACACGTTTATAGCCTCACCAGACGTGTCCTGTACTCTCCATGGCGCCGGTGCTCATCGGACCATAACTTGTAATATAATTATTATTTAATTGATATTCTCCGAGACGTGTATGCTCAAACCTTTCCGCATGCGAGTTTTGCATACAATCAGCCGAAAACTCCAAATCCCAGCGTGCATCGCGGTCCCGGTGTCATTTCTCAGGACCCAGAGTGATCCCATTGGCTCAACGAACAATTAATGGGTATTATTTTTAGCGCCTGATTACAATTCCTGCAAAATCGTTTATAATTGTTGTTGTTTGAACTGTGCTATAATGACCATTAATGTCTTTTAAATTACATGTTTTATAGGCTAATATATAGCCGACGCTATAGGTTGTGAAATCAAACATTTTATGTTTTTTTTAAATAAAGTATGTCAGTATGCCCATTATATTTATACCATTAAGTATAGAAAGTGAATAATCGTTGTTTGTGCACTGAAAGTAACTAAAAATACAGCTAAATAGTTTATAATTGTTATATAAGTATAACTTTCAATTATAATATAATAATTATATTAATAAACAGATTTTTTTACATATAAATGTTCAAAAAATATGCACAAAATCAATGTAAGACATTTATACATTTTTCAAAATACATAACATTTCAAAAAATCTTTACAGAAAGACATACCTATGGTTTTAATAGTTGGTGATAAATGCTTTAGTCTTCATACATACAGCAAGCAAGCCAAAGGCAACAGTGCTAAAAAAAAAAAAAAAAAAAAAAAAAATCTTTAAAATGCTGATACTGGAGTAAAAACAAAACCTTTGGAGAAACTAGGCTCACCAAAAACACTGGGGACCAGTTCTCCTCTGTATATTCAGTCTGAATATTTGGTACAATGTCAATGGTATATAACAGTGTTACTGCATTGATTCATCTGTAAGGTTAAAGGTTAATTGTGCCATTTACAGGCAGTAACATTGTTTTCTCTGTGGCCCAGGTGAGGCAGGTAGTGTTAGTGAAGAGTTCTAAGGTGTAGTCATCCTTGCTGCTTTGCTGAAACTGGAAACAGTTCATCCTATGTGAAGTCGATTGTGGAAGATTGGGGATTCATCAGTCTCAACGTAACTGACAGAGCTTCTGTGGTAAAGAAAAATATAAAAATGTTTAGGAACTTTAATATAATAATACAAATAATTGTTTCCTCTCTGCCTTTGTAATATACATTATGCTGAAAGACTTTCATGACATCATGCAGAACGGGTTCATAAAACATGAGCAGGAGGAAACATCAAAAATCACTGTTAACCGTAGAGCATTGGTTTACAATTCTTGCAAAAATCAAGTTATGATTTGTGTATGTTGTTATAAAAACAATTAAACTGACATAAATGTTATCTGTTAAATTCAGTCTATTTTGTATTCAAAACATAGCAACACCCTAACAACCACCCCAAGTAAATAGCAACTGGATAGTAATGCCTTAGCAACCCCCCAGAAACCCTAGCAACCGCATAGCAACTATCTATCTCTGACAGACTGTATTGCCTTCAAACTTTATGCTTTTAAAACTTATTTGCATTTTTTACTATTTCATACTGAAAACTGTTAAACTTTTTAAACTTCTTAAACTTTTTAAACTTTTCAGACTTCAAACTATCTATCTATCTATCTATCTATCTATCTATCTATCTATCTATCTATCTATCTATCTATCTATCTATCTATCTATCTATCTTCAAACTCTATCTATCTATCTATCTATCTATCTATCTATCTATCTTCAAACTCTATCTATCTATCTATCTATCTATCTATCTATCTATCTATCTATCTATCTATCTATCTATCTATCTATCTATCTATCTATCTCAGACTGAAAACTGTAAAACTTTAAACTTTTTAAACTTTTCAAACTTTTTAAACTTTTCAAACTTTTTCAGACTTTCTGGTCAGGCTTTTCTCAAGCCAACTTAAAGTTTGTCTTGACGAACTTTTTTATCTAGTTGTTCTTTGTTGTTGTTGTTTATTTCATTATCAAGAGGGAAGCGTGCGTCGTATATTTTCATATATGACAATAATGTCGACTAAATGTTTCAGCCCTACCAGACAGTATAGGGAGCTAATTAAAAAGGATCCACAGAGAAAGGAGGCGATCCTAAGAGAATGATGTCAAACTGAAATGTTGCCATATTCATCTTAAAATAATTCAGGGATTCAATTGCTGAGAGACTGAATGACTGCTTATTATTCAATATCAGAATATACCTGTGTGAGTAATTCTGATACATGCAATGACTATCCATTATGACATGTACATATAATAACAAAGAAAAAACATTGCTCCAGACTTTAGACCAGGTTTGAGCTGGTCTATGGCGCAGTCTATTTTCAGCTCCTTAAAACCAATATGCTAGCAATACACCTGAACACACCTCTTTTTTAGACCAGCACGCCCATGACTACACAAATGGGCGCAAATGCATTTGCTAATTATAGCCGGACTGAAACTAGCAAACACACTTGCGCTGCGCCTTGCATCTCAACTACTTATGCACAGGTCAAGTGCAATGCACAATATGGCAGAATTAGTCCCACCTTCTAATCCAAACAGCCAGTCACCAGTTGGTAAACTCCTTGCATCACTGCAGCTGCAGTTAGGAAATAGTTTTAATGTTAACAACATTGTTTCATTTATATGTTGTAGGATCTTGTTTAAGGATATTGTGAAACCCAACTTGATGCACAGTAACACTCCTATAACTGGGAAAAAGGGCATGCTGTTGACACAGATTGGTTAGTTGCTTAATTTTGTTTTCCAGTTAATTAATTTGGGCCCACACTATGGTCCATCACATTGGACAAATGCAGAGATGATTCTGTTGAGAAACTGATGCTTTTACTTCAAGGCCTTTATTTAATGATGATTTGTTTTCAGTGGAGCAGATGTTCTCCTGCATTCTTGTGACTGGAGCTTTTAGAGAGTCACTTACAGCGACCCAGTGTGCAACAGCTGGATAAAACCCCCACCCCCCACACATGGTTATTTTAATTGTTTATTGTGCCTGATTTGCATTTTGTATGGTGAAATCTTATGTATTCTACTACTCTATACTATGAAAACATATCAGCTGATCCAAACTATCCTGAGAATCTTTAATTTGATGTTCTGGCACTTATACTGTTTACTCATTTTGAGTACAGTGAAGACAAGATATTGTCAGGAAAATATTTATATATAGTCAATCAGTGTTTTATATTTTTGTTAGCAATAATATATTCAGAATATCCCTAATGAGGAAAAAAAAAAAAAAAAAACACAAGCAACAACAAAAACCACATGGATATGTTATTTATGACATAAACCAGACTTCTCCAAATATTTAGTTGCTTGACCTTAAGCTCACCTTCAGGTCTCCCTCCCTTCAATTAATAATTGATAATTAGATCTAAGTCTCCATGAAACATTTTTTTTCAATGATCATTTCACTTGAATGTACAGTACATCACAATCCAAAAGATCTGTTGCTTCCATTCAATCACAACTGTAAGTTTAGCTTCAGAATGAAACGTTTTTCATGACAATAGCAAACATAAAACAAGTTCAGACAGTAAATTATATATCATTTATAGAATTAAGTAAATTTATTAAGGAAATGTAATAATTTAAATAATGCAGTAATCACAATTCAGTGAGATGTCTAATGGTATTTTTTGTTTTCTTTTTTTTATATTTCTTTCAAAACCTTAAAATGTCTATATGTATCCTATGACAAGAAGTTCTAAAAATAAATAAATAAAAGAGAGAGAGAGAGAGAGAGAGAGAGAGAGAACTAAAACATTCAGCGAATGCAAGAGATACATTTTCACAGTTCTTAGATTTATTATGTAGTATTCCATTCTCATTAACACCCCAATATGTAGAGAAGTAAAAAAAAAGGCATGCAGTTAAGCTCTGTTAGATGCAGAATACTGGAAACAGAATGACAGACAGGTCTCTACGGCGAGAACAGCACAACTATGGTGCAAATACAAGTATCGGGCTTAAGAAACAGACAGCCAGAGAATAGCCTGTCAGATACAGCAGCTGTCAGATCCCAGATCAGCTAATTCAAGCGCAGGTCACATAGCAGTATTAGGTGCTAACACACTGCACTGCATAGGCCAGACCACCGCTGCAGGAAGAGTGAGGCTTCATTCTATTCATGAAGTCTTATTAGCATAATCAGCTCAGTTCATAGAGGAGTGAACCTGAAGTTCTGTGAGGAACACGTCAATCATTTTTCGAGAGCATAGCCAACACCCTGAACAATTTTACTAATTTCTGCTGGAGCATTGAAAAGGATGTCTCGTGTCCTCTCAGCCCACCTCCCACTTCCTGTCTTTCCTCCACAACCAGTATCTTAAAGGAATAGTTGAAAATAAATAAATAAATCAAATAAATAAATAAATAAATAAAAATATGTATTATTTTTTTCAGAGAAAGCCAATATGGGATGTTTTAAAATACCTCATTGAGTCAAAATAGTTTGGAGCGACATAAGAAACATTTTGGGATGAACTACTCCTTTAACTACTCATCCATACATAAATAAAAATGTTTTTGGGTTGTGACAAGCATATTTAGCATGTTGTGACCTTCCGGCCTGCTTAAACACATGCAGGCCATTTCCTCATTCCATCTGTACGTTGCCACCTCAGGGCAGCAGCAGTGTCCCGACAGGCTACGGTAAGCGGAAAAGTGGGACATGATTGGCGACTGACTATTTGCAGTTTGTCATCAGGATGACGTGAAAATCCATGGGGAATAAGAGATATTTCTCACGCTGGCTGAAATTGACCATCGATCGATGCGGAGGGAAATTGGTCCTCAGAGTCAGAGAGTTAGACGAGGTTGAGAGAAGCTGTTTGGTGAAGCATTAGCCAAAGAATATTTATGTGTAAACATATATACTGTTTGAAGCCATCTCATTCAAGCACTCCAAGCTAAAGGTTTTTGCATTATTTTGCGAAATAATGTGAATCGCAATCACTGAGTGAGCATGTAATAAGACACTAAAAATCACAAAAAAAATGTAAAAATCACTTTTTTTTTGTTTTGTTTAATTATTCATATTATTGTGGCATCAATGGAGACCAGTATCTCAGTCTATCCATGTTCCCACTTTGCATCTGCATTGCCATGAAATCACTGCACATCTATACTAATGTATATGCAACATTATTTTGAACACTTTTATTACAGTCCAAGCATTTGTGATTTAAAGGGGTCATATAATCCAATATAAATTTGTCCTTTCTCTTTTGAGGGTTACAAGCTGTTACAAACTGATAAAGAAGACAATATGGTAATTTATACCTGTCAATATGGTAATTTATCTACTGTGCGACAGAGAGTCGCAGGTTATGAACCAGTTGTTAGCCTATTTTTACAAAAACTACTTCTTCGAGGCCATATTGTAAGATACAAGGTAATGGAGCCTTTTATTTATTTTTTTACTTAAACCACATAAACACATTGCATTACACCAAATAATGTTATTTTTACCAAAGTCATATGACCCCTTTAAAAGTCTGGGCAAAATAACCTGTTATGACACTGTAACGATATGAACTTCTTACTCATCTTTGTGTTTATTTTAATATTCAAAATAAACACAAAGCAGCGCGTCAGCCCCTCACGGCGACTGACGCGCACAAATAAAAAGCAAACATAAAATAATATCCCAGGCCTGGTCCTCTCTCGTCCTTCACGGTCGTCACTCCAGTTTTATATCCTTCCATCTCCTACGTGGGACTCAAGACCGGCGGTGGGGCGCAGGTGTAGCTCATCTCCAATCACTACACCCGGCCTCACTCCTCGTTCCCACGCCTCTCGGCCCCGCCCCACTCGCCACATACCCCCATCGCCCCTCGCAGGCCGGGGGGTACCCTCGAGACTGCGCTCTACTCCCCCCCCCCCCCCTTCCCTCCGGGGGGGACCGCTCACGGGGACCTGCAGGAACCTGGGGGTAGGACAGACGAGGCGAGAGAAAAGGAGATGGAAGGAGGAGCGACAAGGACGAGAGAGGGGAGGGAGAAAAAAAAAATCCGGTTCCCAGACGCACTGCTGCTCGGCCCTCCACCAGCTGGGTGATCTCCTCGGCGGTGCCTGGCGGTGGCACTGGACGGCCCTCGGCGGACGGCGCGACACTCCTCCGCCGCCCGATGGACGGCGCCGGCTCCTCCGGTTTTGGGCAGCCGGCAGGAGTCCCCCGTTCCCTGCCCCTCCGGATTCCTTCGCGGAGGCGGCAGGCTCCGGCCCCCTGGCGAACGGCGCCGACTCCTCCGCTCCCTCACCAACGGCAGCCGCCCCTCCATATCTTGGGCGGCCAGCAGCGAGCTCGCCCGTCCCCGGCAACTCGCTCCAGCCCACCGCCTCGAGCGTCCCTGGCGGCACATACCTCGCCAGCTCGAGGGCACCGCGGATTCACCACAGCGGCGAGGGATCTTCAGCAGCGCGTCCCTCCTTCTCCCGGGCTTCGGCACCACTGTAACGATATGAACTTCTTATTCATCGGGAAGAAGGAGGCGGGAACCGGCGCACAATCAAAACCCATTTTAATATTCAAAATAAACACAAAGCAGCGCGTCAGCCCCTCACGGCGACTGACGCGCACAAATAAAAAGCAAACATAAAATAATATCCCAGGCCTGGTCCTCTCTCGTCCTTCACGGTCGTCACTCCAGTTTTATATCCTTCCATCTCCTACGTGGGACTCAAGACCGGCGGTGGGGCGCAGGTGTAGCTCATCTCCAATCACTACACCCGGCCTCACTCCTCGTTCCCACGCCTCTCGGCCCCGCCCCACTCGCCACAGACACATAGAGAGATTTCAAAATAACAATTATCATTTGGAATTCTGAATTAAAAGACAGACAGCTGAACACTTATTTTTTACATTTATCTGACAAGTGATGCACGCAAACCAGGATCAAACGCATCCTAGACTAAAGTGAGTCTACAAACTGATGCAAGGGTTTGTGTATACATATGCACACATTTCTTCAATTATCTTTCCTGATGTGGAAATTCTGTCAGTGTCACAGAAAATTTTCAGAACTCTTTTACTACACAAAGTGTATCTCCTAAAGTTTATTGATATACCCAAAATACTACCCTTATAAAAGGAATAGTTTACCCGAAAATTACCCTAAATTCACCCTGCATTCCTCTTTCCCATTGCTTATCTCAGAATGTTTTCTCTCAATGTTATAAGAACATACATTCAATAATAAATTTTAAGAACGTTTAATTAAGAATGGTAAAAGCTATGAGAACACTTCCTGATAGCTGGGTTCACAAAAGATGAAGTCTAAAAAAGATAAAGTCTTCTGAAGTCATTTTGTACAATTGCTTTGTGCGAGGAAAACACTGACATTTTTCAAAAATTTAAATAATTTAATTTTCCCAGCTTTGATTTGGTGTTTAAGAAACATGTTAATGTCTGACATGTAAACAAATGCTCAGCCTAATTTGAGCATGGTCGTTTTAAATGAATCATTTGATGAATCACAAATTAGACAGTTCCACTTACTGATTCAATATTCTTGTCACAACTGTTAAGGGTTATAAGATTGCATTATATACAATTCTTTGTGACTCCTCCTTTTATTTTTGAAGCGTGTCCTAGATATTGCTTAGTTATTTGCCCACATATGGTACGAATTAGACACTGGCACGATAAACGATGTTTTTGCAGTTGGAGGATCACAGTGTTTTAAATTTACAAAATGACCGACTGACTCTTCCATGCTACACACCAAATACCCATCATCTATGTCCTCAAAACTGCCCTTCAGCTGGTGTGAAAACGATTAGGTTTGGATGTCCAAAAGCACATATCCCCACCCGCCCCCACCTTGACAGCAGAGTGCAATATTACCTTAGAGATACATTCATCTCTTTCTGCATCAAAGAGCTCAGCTGTCAGACTGGCCAGTGAATACAGCCTAATGTGTGAAAGTGAGAGAAAGCAAATCAGTGTGCGAGGTAGAGAAGATAGTGAGAGGAGATGGGCTGAAAACAGGTGCATAATAGATCCTGTGTGTAACCAAGAATGTATTTGCTGTGCATGGAGTGTGTGTGTGTTTGTGTGTGTGTGTGTGTGTGTGTGTGTGTGTGTGTGCGCATGTGGATGTTAGAGAGAGATAAAAAATGAGCACACAAATGTGTCTGATGTATAACAAACCAATATACGTAATGCAATATCTTTTCTCCTTCCAAACTGTGTGTGTGTGTGTGTGTGTGTGTGTGTGTGTGTGTGTAGTGAGACAGAAAGGAGAGCTTTGGCACAAATGCATCTGTAAATCTCAAGACAAGCCAGAGAGCAGGTAACAGAGCAATGGGTCACTTTAGCAACCAACCAGGCTTTAAATAACCACACAGAGTAGAACTAGGGTGGCTGTAAAACGGATGGTAAGAACATTGATGGGGATATCAATAACCTTATTTTACATTTCCAAAATCTAATTTTGTGTTAATATGGAAAAGTTCACAAAAATATCACCTGTAAAATGTTACTGATCAGGTATGGCAACCAAATTAATGAGTCTCCCTCTGAAGCCTAGAATATATAAAACGTATAAATGTACCCCTGAAAATGAAATACATTAAAGCAATAGTTAATCCCCAAATGAGTCCAAAGTTCTGTGGGACACATAAGGTGAAACCTTGAAGAATTTGTGAATGAAGATTAAAGCGTCTCAAAAGTGCTATATACTGTATATACACTGACCATCCCCAAAAAAAAAAAAAAAAAAAAAGTCACTAATATTTTATTGGACCGCCTTTAGCTTTGATTGCGGCACATATTCGCTGTAGCATCATTTCGATAAGTTTCTGCAATGTCACAACATTTATTCCTATTAAGAGTTGCAGGATTTATTTGGCCAATATCTTGTTTTGATGATGGGAGAATCGGATGGCTGTACTTCTCCAGCACGTCCCAAAAGTTTCTTAATGGCGTTTAGGTCTATCTCTGGACTATGTGTGAAAAAATTCCTGGCGTGCTCCCTGTACCACTCTATCACAATTTGAGCCAATGATTCCTGGCATTGTCATCTTGGAATATGCTCATGACATCAGGGAAGAAAAAATTAATTGATGGAATAACCTGATCATTCAGTATATTCAGGTAGTGAACAATCTAAAAATAATATAAATCTAATTTCAGATATGGAAAAGTTAATTGAAGAAAAAACAAATACAATAGTGAAAAATGTGGCTTATTAAGCATGGAAGCAAGAAAAATGCATGGATCCCTACGAAGTAAATAATGGAGAAAGTAAATAACTGAAAGTCTAGGAGGGGTGATCATATTCACAAGGGGCCAAGCATCTGCACAGTATAAACATGAGAGATGACTGTAACTTGACAATTGGGTTTGAGAGGTACAAGAGCTGCAGTCCTGTTCTCACAGTGCTCTGTACATAACTCAACCTAAAATCAATCATCCAAGTAAACAAAGCACACGCTTTGCCGAACAGTTACCAAAGGAAGACATGAACTCAACAACACACAGTGATGTGGTAATTTACTCTTATATAACAAAATATAATTCACCTGCAAACTGTAGCAAACTTATTTATATATGTACTAGCTACATCTAGAGTAGCATTTAAGATGCCTTTGCTTTGATACCACAGGGAGAATTAGAAGACAGCCAGTTATTGGATTTGACTTCCTTCTATGCAAATCTGTATGGTTTTCTCTCCACAATGACTGAATTCAAAGCAACCTTGCTCTGTGAATCATAGCCTGGCTAGAACAGACTGGGATCATAGGTCCGTGTTTTCTTTGTGAAGATGTATGAATCAAAAGGTGTGGAGGAGTAGGATGGCACAGGAGGGGGTTACATCGCCAGAGCTTTGATCTGCTAACACATAAGCCCTTTCACCCACTGACCAACGGTCGGGGAGTCTCAGGCTGTACCCCCTCATGGGATGCTCCATATGAAGGAACATTTACTCCCTCTGAAGCCTTGTCAACTCATCGTCATGTCTTCCAGCAACACTGCACACAAAATAAAGCATAAACACCTGGGATGAGACAGAGAGTACTGACTGAAACACGCACAGACACACACACATTGTGCCTTAACATACCTCTTTTTTAGACCAGCATGCCCATGAATGCACAAATGAGTGCAAATGCATTTGCTAATTAAACGACGTGGCGCTGGATGGGAAAATGCTGAATCTACTGAATAATGAATGAATCTAGCAAACACACTTGCGCTGTGCCTTGCGTCGCATTGCGCTGGGTGTATGATAGGGCCCCTTATGTGCCTGAGTACAACCCCTTTACTTAAAACAACCTACAGCTTTGTTAAATCAGTAAATAAATAAATAGAAAAAGTGAACAAGAGAGAGCGAGAGAGAGGGAGATAGAGAGAGAAAGAGAGAGAGGATGAAATATAGAGAAAGATTCCACAAAAAATTTAACAAACAGTACAGGTATATGCTGCCTAATTGTTAGTTGGATGGGTTAATGAATGATTAATGAAGTAATTCAAGTGTTCTGGATGAGTGACTATAACACGTCAGTCAGATAAAGCACAGTAGTATCAGTGTGAAATGTGAAAGAGATGTAACGTCCCGCACTCACACTCACAGAGGGCCTATTGTTGACTTTCAATCAATAGCCTTCAATTAGTGGTTGTCAAGAACACATCCAAGAGCTGGAAATGAGATGCCTTTGGGAGCATGCTAACTTGTTATAGACACTGTATATTAAATGACAATATCTGTCAAGCACTGAGGTTGCTAAAATGAGATTTTCAGAATAAAATATGATGTTGAAATGACAAAGCTGTAAGCTTTCAGGGAAGTCAAAGTCAAATTTAATAAGTGAGGCCCTGGTAAACAAATCTGTCAGCCATAGATGATGGCTGATACAATGCACATATATGCAATGTATTTGTTTGCAAAAACAACAGCAACAACAACAACATTTTCAAATTGCATCATAAGAGCTGAACTATGATGGCAGAGATCATCAACAACTCAGTAGTTTAATTTAGACATTTTTTTTTTTTTTTTTTTTTTATGTAGCAAGTCCATATGACTTTCTCTCTTCTGTGGAACAAAAGGTAAGCTTAAAATCAATTAAAAAATAAATGTTTAATGAAAGTCCATTAATGGATCCAAGCTCCAGGCCTTATTCATTATATTTAAAAAGCATGCCAAGTTCATTCAAAACTTTCAATAATTTACCTTTTGTCTTCCACAGAGGAAAGTCATGTGGATCTGAAATTATGATATATTTTTGGGGTGAACTACTCCTTTAAGACTTGTGAAATGTTTGGATATAGGAGAAAGTGACTGTTTTGAAGGCCTGTCTTTGTTGTTGTGCTGTCTGAAGATGAGGTGGTTAAGATATCTCGTAGAGTCCCGAAGGCCAAATTATTTTACTTTTGCTTTGATCAGACTGTGTCCTGCACATTCCTCCTCTCGCTTCAAAGCAGGAAGGCTAGAAAGAACATGTGGCCTGAAGAGAAAGAGAACTCACGGTGACCCTTCAGTAAGGCCAGAAATATCTGTTAAATACCAGATGACCAGAATTTTTTTTTTTTTTTTCAGTTACTTTTCATTGTTTTAATATTAATTACAAAGATAGTGATTATCATTATTACTATAACTATACATGATAACGATATCGATAGTGAAACTGATAGTGATAATAATAATAATAATAATAAGCTCTAATCAGAAGAACGTCCATGGCCATCATTGGTGATGGCAAAAATATCTATTTTTTGCTTTGGCTGATTTCCCAAAAAGCAGGAGAAGTCATGCATAGCATGAGAAAAATGCAATCTGAAGTAGGGAAAATTCATTTTGCCATATATAAGAAAAGAGCAACACTTAAAAAGCCCACTGTGTATGCAATTTCTCACTGAGCTTTTGGCATATCGATGTGCAAGGGGAAGAAAAAGAGAAGTGGCATCACAATGGAAGTTATATAACAGTTAGTGAAATGTAACCACTGATATTTGGCATATAATAAAAAGCACTCACATACACAGGTGTGATTTCACATGCATTAACTTGATACCAAGATAACCGCAATGCACTTCTCAGGCATCCAGGTTTGTTGAATGTAGCTAGAATGTAATAGAAATAGAAATAATGCAACGCATTGTGCTACTGCACTTTCAATGAGGAAAGTACACTAAATGCACATGTGTAGGCATTGTATTATTCTATTACTACAATGATATACATATTCCTCTAGTAATACCTTTTGCAGTATTTTTTTCTACAATATTTTGTTTAGATTAAATTTCATTCTTAGATTTGTATTAGGGTGCTGTACAAAAGTTAATGAAGAAAAATTGACCAAACCTCACTAGGCGAACAGCTGGATACTTTGCAAAATCAAAAGTTGATGGGTTTGAATAGATGGGTTTTACATTTTGGATATGTTTGGAGAGTTCATAGAGAACAGTAAAAGGAACTTTTAAGAGTCGGGTAAAATGCAGAGCCTCTGGAAATGGCTGACACATGAACACTCAAAATATTTTTCTAACCAATTACTCATTAATTTAATAATTAATTCCATTAGTTGGAGAAGTAGGACAGGCTTTGGTTTTGTAGCCTCTAAATCTCTGTGATTATGACTGGGATAGTCTCTCTTGGACCAGGGGTGCTTCTAAGGGCCCAGGGGTAGTGTCAATGGTAGTGCTTCTGCAAAATTTGTAGTCATATGCTATGCAACTATTTTTTTTTTATTAGTAATAATAATAATATATATTTTTTTATTAATAAGATTTTTTTTTTTTTATAATAATAATAATAATAATGATGCATCTCTATAAAATCTTAAATTCAATTCAATTCAATTCAATTCAATTCAATTCAAGTTTATTTGTATAGCGCTTTTTACAAAATAAATCGTTACAAAGCAACTTTACAGAAAATTATGTTTCTACAATATTTAGTAGTAGCTAGTAGTTTGTGCACATTTGACAGGATTTTAGAAAAAATAATAATAATAATAATAATAATAATATAAGACGTAGTCAGCTAGACGATGAACTATCAATATTATCAATTAAGTTATTATATGATTCAGTGACACATTTAGCAATAATTGTTAGTTCTGTTTGTTGATTCAAGGTAGCATCATCTGGGGTCCTCTGAGGGTCAGCATCATCTCTTCTCAGGTGTTCTGGATCCAGACTGGAGCTTGTTTAAATCCTAGTTACCACGGGATGTAAATCCCGTGGCGAAACATAGAAACAAAATACAGACATCATTAGCATAGCTGCTGATCCAACAAAGTAAAATTAGTTTAACCCAAGTTAATGAATAAAAATGCACCTTTAAACAGATGCAACTACACTCACAGTTAAAAAGATACATTATTCGAATGCTTGGCGAAAGAGATGTGTTTTTAATCTAGATTTAAACAGAGAGAGTGTGTCTGAACCCCGAACATTATCAGGAAGGCTATTCCAGAGTTTGGGAGCCAAATGTGAGAAAGAAAATTTCCTGAACATTTAAGGGACTAATTGCTCTCTGGCTATAAACTGACTAAATAGCAGTTCATAAAACACAAATGCACATGTGCAACCATAAGCCACAAAGTATGTATAATGTCCAAATGTCAATGGCAAAACGGCAGCAGCCTGTCTAGCAAAGCATAACACTGCACACATTTATCAGTTATACATTATAAAGAATGATCTGTGTACTGATTTGGGGGGAAAGGGTGCTTCTCCATCATTACAGAATAAGTGATGCAAATTAAGTTTATCTCAAGAGCACAATTTGCTACATTATCAGTCAACCCAGACTTTATCTAGAACACTATTATACCTGTTTTCCTTTGAGCCCAAAATTGAGGTTGTTCATAATTTGTATGCAATTAAAGGAAATAATTTTTCAACATGTATGTTTCTTGTTGTCTTATTTACTAGCTGATGAGCACCAAAAGTGTAATAATAAATGGACATTTGTGATCTTTCATGTTTCCTGAAGCTCTTGTAAAAAAGATAGTAAAAATGAAAACTTTGAATAAGCACACAAATTATATAAGCAGAACTCTCTCTCTCTCTCTCTCTCACTCTGTCTCTCTCAATTGTTCATGCTAAAACAGCTCATGGGTTTAGAACAGCATTGAGTTTGCATGAATAATGTCAATTTTAATTTTTTGGTGAACTGCTCCTTTAAGTATTGCATGCATCCAAGCTCACTTCAGACCTCAAGTCAATTATTTATTCTTTCATCCAGTTTATTTGGATCCTAACATAGCATGGTGGCGGTGTAGATTAATTTGGCAATACATCATGTGAGCTCTCCACAAAGAGATACTACTTTCTTCTACATATGGAAGTGAACTGGATTAGAACCAGAATTTAAGACATTAGACCTCCAAGTACCATAGAGCTTTTGCAAATGTCAAGTGCCATTTTCAGCTATTCTGTGCCACAGAGTCTGCTTTATAAGAACAAAGTGTCAAAAGCATCACACGAGAATACTTTCTACGTAAAAAAAAAAAAGACGTCTCATGGCTCTGGTTAAAAATGTGACATAATTTTGACTTCAAGTCAGAAGCTAAAGTTGGGTGAAGATATGGCATGACGGATTGTCGGCTGGGTATGGCGTGACAGTTTGCGATCCCGCTAGGCTTGTTGCCCAAGGCTTTGCTTTGCAGGGAGCTTTAAGTTATCTTTGACTGTGAAACTAACACCCATTCTTCTGACCAGCATATGTGTTGTATCAGAGGCTTGTTAAATCACCTTGCTGGAGGACTTCCCACTGGAGAATAGGGTGTCGTAATCCTGCTCTGTGGGGATAGTTGGAGGACATGCAAGCACTGCCTGCTGCATTCCACCTGCTATATGCATCCCAATGGGTTCTGTCATATGCACACTCACAAAGTGCAACCTAGATGTGCACACATTTCATAATGGCCCTGAGAATCATACTAAGGTACAGATAAGAAAAGATAGGCCATAATTAAATATTCAATACAGAAGAGCATGCACACATCCATGAACTCAGAGTTACTGTATGAAGTCTGTGTGAAGTCTCTCATCATAAGGGGATTTCACACTGGGTATTTATAGTTATGCAGTTATAGGAGAACTAGCCACAAGGGTGGACCCCTAAAAACTCAAATTTCTCCTAGGGCCTTTTGCATTCACACTACCAGTAGGAACTCTGAAGTGACGCAAGCCAGCTCACAACAATGCCATTTAAATGCAACAACTGAAGGATGCTTACAGATAATGAACTATCTGGACTTTGACGATTTTTTATTGATTTATTTTTTTTTCTGAAAGGTTCTTTGAGCATTCCTATCTATAGAGCCTATATTTTTAAGATAATGGATGTTGCTCAAATTGTAAACAAAAGACTATGTAAACATCCAGTGTATCACAGTCTATCCTGCTTCCTATTTTTTACTGCTTTAGAATCACAAGCTGTCTCACCACACAAAGCCCAGCTCACCTACGTTGCTTTCTAGGGTGAGAAAGCTGACAATGTGCAGTACGCTACACTCTGAGAATTATTTAGAGCAGTCACCGGCTCTAAAGCCAGGCTCTGCTACCTATTGCATGAGACAAAAAGACAGACCTTGGTTTCCTCCTCGCTGCGCAGCTTCAAACCTTTCAAGGCTTGTACGTAGACGTCACTCGAGAACTGAGAGCAGGAGATTCTGCCAGCATGCCCAATTCGTAGCGCACCTGCTGTTCAGGTGACAGCATTAAAACAAGTCTGTTTTTCTCACCCTGAACAAATGCCCTACAGGTCAATCTCAGACCAGGCTGAGAGATCATTAGAATTCATGGCATATCTCAGCGTCAGAGGATAGAAACAGTGATTATTAGAGCTCTGTATTCAAAATGCACAATAGCAGAATAAGACAAATTTGAGGATGGCAGCCGAGGGCAAGACTGGTAGTTATGAGGAAATTATACACACAATCAAGTATAAACTCTCTCCATGACACTAGGCTAATAAAAAGCTAGTTTGTCGTGATCAACACAGTATGTTTAGAAAAGAGACGAGCACAAATTAGTCGTGATTTCTGGAAAAACAAGGTTTTACAATTTAGAAAAACCTAATAATAATAATTTGGGGGGCATCAACACAAAAAAGTAATGCATGAAAAATTACTATATTCAAGTTTATTTGTATAGTGCTTTTCACAATACAAACAGTTGCAAATAGTTGAAAATTTAGTTTTTACTATATTTTTAGTACAAGCTTATCAGTGGTGACTGTCAGTTAATGTACATATGGCAGACATTTTATGAAAAATCGATTAAAAGATATAATCAAACAGATGATGAACACTATTAACAGCAATTATTATATGTTGCAATCAAACTTATAGCAAAATTCGGTAGTTCTGTATGTTGTTTCAGAGTTAGCATTTTATTATGGGATTTTAGTAGGTACCAATTTTCACTGTTAACTAGTTCCTTACTAGCAAACCTAACATATTGGCTTTTTATTTAGCACTTATGAAGAACATATACCTAAACTTAACACCTACCATATAAACCATTAATAAGCATCAAATTAGGAGTTTATTGAGGTGAACGTTGTTTTTAATGGTTTGTTAATAGCGAGAATTTGACCTTATAATAAAGTTTAAAATGTAAATAAAGTTTAAACATAATTACTTACACACAACACACTTTTTTAGCACAATCAATCAATCAATCAATCAAACCCATGCTCAAGTGCTGCTGTCATTCATGCAAGATGGATACCCCAGATACCCACAATCTAGATTATTTCACATTTTATTATCTTTGACAACACACACGGACTGTTTTATATACAGATGTGTTAACAAACTGTATATGGTTTATTGGGACTCCCCTTAGCCATAATTGTTTTTATTCTCAGCTAATCATATTTTCCAAGCAAACGCATAGTGTCAAAACACAGACAAAACCATTTATCGCACCAAACATTCAAAATGCTCTTCCACACACATGCAAGTTCTCACACATTCCTCTGTGAGTGTCAGATTCCCTTTTGATGGCTTAATATCTTTTTTGAAGTTGGTCAAACTGTCAGAATCACTTAGCATCAAAATGCAGAGCGTGCGCCATAACTAGCAGATGCCACTTTGTATCTGAAGCTGATATTGATCTGCAGAAGCCTCCAGTACAAATTGATTAACTTGATAAGGAGGAGAACTGCAAATCAATGTTAAGGTCATGGAATTAGCTCTACATTAAGTGGACTGGAAAGGTGTTGGCTCAGGAAATTAATGGAAGAGGACGTCTTAAAGGGCATGCAAACACATCCTCCCCTGACAACATTTCATTTAATTTCAGAGGGACATGAGGGTATTTTTAAATTCTCACATCGAGTGACGCAAGGCTCACTGGACCCAGAGTAAGTTTATACAAACTTCTCAAAAAAGTGACTTTTACCTAAAGTTCATGTGAACAAAGTCAAGTTGAAGGGACCATGAGGGTAATGTAGGTTTGTGGTTACATGATCTGGGCCCGTATATATAAAGCTTATCAGAAATGCTCTTAAGAATAAGCTTTGACTTGAGTGTCAGTACTTTTCTAAGAGTAGGAGACTTTTATAAAGAAGCTAAAAGCAACTTTTAGTAAAGTCTAAGACTGATTCTTAAGTGTTGACTGAAGTGACACTTGTGGACCACATTGATGTCAACACAAAATGGCTGACCTCGACCCCTGAATCAGCCAGTAGTGAGCCTGCTTATGTCACAGCAGCACAACAACAATCATTTAATGTAACTACAATACAATCATTAAATTAAGACACTGACATATTTTAATTATAAATAATCTTATTTATTATTATTATTATTATTATTATTATTATTATTTAAATGCTTTGCATTGGGCAAAATTATCACAAATATTTTCTATATTTTCTATATTTTCTATCGGTATGTCTCCTGTGTGAGTTCCATCAATGTCTCCAGTAACTCTAGGAAAGTCCACAATCCTCACTAAAGTAGCTTTTTTTTATTTATTTTTTTTTCAGTATGGTTTGGCGGTCAGTTGTAAAGTCAGTAAACTGCCATATAGTATAGTGGCTTAAAGTGCAAAGTTGCATAAGCTTATTTAATAGTTGTTTGGAGTCCGTTGATTTATTTGTGAGAAATATTTATGTCAGTTTAATTTTATTGTTTTTATTATTTATTGTAATTAAGAAACAACGGTGTAGTACAAACAATTTTTTTTTACTACTTTAATTATTATTATTATTATTATTATTATTATTATTATTATTATTATCAGGATACCTTGGGACTACTCATAAAATACTAAAATCATCCAAAATACACTTCTAAAGTTTTGGACAACTCACATTTGTTAACTGTTAAACTGTTATCTAATTGTTATGTGTATTATAAACAGATTAATTTGTTGACAGCATTTTTATTTTATTTATTTATTATATATTTTTTCATGAGCACTGTTAATGATACATGAAAATAGAAAAGTGATTTTCATATTTCGTCCTCTTGGAATTATAAGGTTCTATCTGCATTCCGAGTAGTTTTGAGATATTAAGCTTCAAAGTTTTAGTGTTCCATTCGAATGTGTAGATAGAACCTTATTGTTTTTTAAATAAAAAGTCCCAAAATGTTCACAACATAAAAAATCGATCACATAAATGAAATACATTGACACAGAATAAGAATATTTGAATAACAAAATTTTTACAAATTTAGTCAGATAGAACCGTATAATTCCAAGAAAACGATTTGGCATGTCAGACTTCTTTAGATACATTCAAAATAAGTATAATTTTTTTTTTTTTTTAATATATATTAAAACAAGTTTTACTACCTTTTACAACCTTGATGTACCACCACAAAGCTCTCTTCTATTCTTCCAACAGTGGCCAAGCAATCAGCATTCCCATATCGCATGTCCCCATATATTTGCATAATTATTAATATACCTCACGGCATTGCATTAAAATTAACCATTCACAAAGGAAACAGAAAATGGTTAGAGAGTTCTCTGCTCTCATTCCAATAATAAAGTCCATTGAAAACACAAGAGAAGAAAAAGAGACAAGGGTCATTTGCATAGTTCGACTATTTCCATAAGGCATTCTGTCTCTTACTGGCCTACAAACCATAAGCATGACTTAAGCAAGCCAGTTAGCATCATCAAGATGACTCACCACTGTCACTACTTGCCCAAGTAAATAAAATATTAGCGTTTTCTCATCACAAAATAACCTAATAGAGGATTAATGGTGTTATGCTACTCCACTGAGGTTGGTCGCTTCTATCATAGCCTCCTATTAGACCTGTTTGGGTCTGTGTGTGTTCACCAATGCTGGTTAGTGATTCTATTACATTAAGCATGGCTCATCAATCCTTTCGGTGTGTTCTGTTGGCTCCCAAAGAACATTCTCTCCCATTATGACGGCACCTGGGAAATAGCCTCATTCCATATTTTGAACAGGTTCCAAGCACTCTAATTTTCTCTGCCTTCAAGACATAAAAGAACCAAAATGAAATACTGAAACATGCAAAGTTCAATATAGACTGAAGAGTTTTACCAGAATACCATCAGAAAACAACACAAACATGCACAAACTTGTGTGATTGTGTCTGTGCAAAGCTTAATTTGCAAATGTACTCCCTTGTATTTGATAAAATGTTTTTTATATATATATATATATATATATATATATATATATATATACATATATATATATATATATATATATATATATATATATATATATATATATATATATATATACTCCTTGTGAAATTAATCCTCAGGCAATATTTGACCATGTTCTTTAGTTGAGCATACTTTAAGGACCTGAAGTATATATATATATATATATATATATATATATATATATATATATATATATATATATATATATATATATATATATATATATATATATTTATTAGGGCCAGGACTCGATTAAAAAAATTTATCTAATTAATTAGAGGCTTTGTAATTAATTAATCAAAATTAATCGCATTTTATTCGCATATAAATATTTGACCTGAGAACAGTGGGAAGTATTTTTTTTTCACATGGATTTATAGTATACCATTGAATAATGACTGAATACATAAGCTTAAGTAACAAAATATTGTTTATTTTTGTTCAACCAAGTCTAGCAGACCAGTGCAATTTTTGCCATTAAGTGTAGCAATAGCATATTTAGAAACAATTTAGAAATAGTATATTTCAGAAATTCGGGTAGCTTATAGGTGCTGGAACCTTCTGTAAAGTGTTTTTAAGTAAAACACAATACTGTCAAGTACATTCAGAACATTGAAAACCTCTCTCTATTGCTTCAGAGGTCCAACACTCTTTAACCTTCGCCAGAACAATAAAGAGTTCAATATAAAGTGCCAGTTGCACCAACAAAATAATACATAGTTCAACATAAAGTGTAAAGTCCACGCTAGCTGCTATATGTTTTGCGTTTAGGTGATACTTGAGGCTCGATGTGCTGCTGCGGTGATATCAAGGGGCAAGGAACTCGACCGGAAGTTGAAGTCGGGAGGGGGCTGCCATCTTTTAGCAGAACTTCACTTGCGTTAGCATTCCCATTGACTCCCATTCATTTTGGCATCACTTTGACAGCAAATAACTTTACATCTGAGGTGTTTAAAGACTCTGTTTGTCCATTATTTATTTCTAAAGATACACGACAATGTATAAAGGGCTCCATTACCTTCTATGTTACATTATGGCCCCGTATAAACAGTTTTTGTAAAAAATAGGCTAACGATTGCGTCATAACCACTCGGCTCTCTGTCGCATTACCGTACAGACAGGTGGAGAAGCTCGCAGGCAATTAACTTAATATGGCGTACTGGCGTTACAGTTTAAAATACTATACAAAATAATTAATCAGAATACTTACTCCTGCTCACTCACGACAAAGAACTCCCCACTCAAGCTCGCCGTCTCTGCAAGATTAACGATGGCAGTTTGCACGCACAGCCACTTAGAAGATTTACATCTGTCAGACAGGTTGCTGACGTCGTCACGCTTCGTTTGAGTCTGCGCGTCAGAAACGGAAGTGCTAAAAAATGCTAAAACTGGGCTTCATTTGTCTCAATTGAGTTCCAATGGGGTCGCTGTGTCCAGTTCTTTTACTGTCTATGGGTGATACTAACGCTAGTTGGTGCTCCAGTATAATCGGTCCGCCGAAACTCATCCAGTGAGAAACGTTCCACGGTGCAAAAATAAGTTATTAAAGATGCGGGAATTTTTTTTTCTGTAATTAATTAATCTTAATTAACGCGTTATTTTTTTGTGTAATTAATTAATCTCGATTAATGCGTTAAAGTCCCGGCCCTAATATATATATATATATATATATATATATATATATATATATATATATATATATATACTTCAGGTCAGGTACTTAAAGTATGCTCAACTAAAGAACATGGTAAAATATTGCCTGAGGATTAATTTCACAAGGAGTATATGCTATCTAACTTTGTTCAATTGCAAAAAGACCCAATGGCGATATTAAAGCCTGACATCCAGGCGAGTTTAATCAAAGTGTGTCACTGATGCAAATCACCTTTTGCTTCATTACATACCACTCAATTTCAATATTGTTCCATTTTTGGGAGAGGAAAAAAAAATCCAATTTGATGTCTTATAGCAGCAATCACAGCCTATAAATATTATGGTCCTTTGCTCTTATGGAGAGATTTCATAGTAATTTGATTACTTATTCAATACTTATTTTTTTTGTTTGTTTAATTTTTTTAGATCTTCATATTATACTATGTTCCAATCCAAGTGTCAGGTTAGAGACACCTCTTAATACACAATTTCCACTTCTCGGCTAAGAATATATTTCTGCTTCTAAGAAAGAAAAAAGAAAAGGATGAAATCCCAAAATAAAAGCTTCTAGCTGGCTGATTTACTATATGACTAATGCAATACCATTGACAATAAAATAGGGTTCTCAAAAAATAAAAAATAAAAACCTACAAATAGGAGCCATATAGTTATTCAAGGTTATTTTGGTTCCTTTTGCTCTATTCTTATGGTCATTGATGTTTTGAACATCTCATCGATAATGATTTTCATCAGCGGACGACTTTCTTCACAAATGAGAGAAGAACCAGCAGTGACCAATTCTCCACACCGCAGACTGAGGATAACTTCACAATGACCGATGCACACTCTTTCTCCTCCTTCTCTCCACTCTCAGAGATGGATGTTTCCAAACTTCTCCTGTCCAATCATCCTACTTGTCCACTTGATCCAATCCCCACTCACCTCCTTCAAGTGATCTCTTCTTCAGCCATACCTCCGCTTACTCACATTATCAACTCCTCTCTTCACTCTGGAACATTGCCTTAAGCATTTAAGCAGGCTCGGGTAAGCCCGCTGCTTAAGAAACCATCTCTAAATCCAATGCTTCAAGAAAACTACAGACCGGTATCCCTTTTTCCAAACATTGCAAAGACACTTGAGCGAGCTGTGTTCAACCAGCTTTCTATGTTCCTTGTACAGAACAACTTCCTGGACAGCAACCAATCTGGCTTAAAAAGTGGCCACTTAACTGAGACCGCTCTGCTCTCGGTTACTGAAGCCCTGTGACTGGCAAGAGCAGCTTCAAAAGTACTCATCTTACTGGACCTGTCTGTTGCTTTTGACACCGTTAATCACCAGATTCTCTGTCCACACACAGAAAGATGGGCATCTCTGGAACCGTACTCCTGTGGGTTAAGTCCTACCTCTCCAACAGATCCTTCAGCGTGTCTTGGAGGGGTGATGTTTCTACTGTAAGTCACAACAACTTGCTACTGGGGTTCCTCAAGGCTCAGTACTTGGACCACTTCTTTTTTCCATCTACATGACATCATTAGGATCTGTCATTCAGAAGCATGGCTTTTATTATCACTGCTATGCTGATGACACCCAATTCGGCCATCTTGTGCAGTGGCGCCGGGCTGGAGGCCATCTTGTTTGGAGACACAGGCGTAGATTCAGCCATCTTGTCTGGAGACACAGGTGTGGCTGGTGTATCCCATAGACCACGATAGTGTAGGTAACGGGTGAATCCCCAAAAGTCCTGGACCTCCAGCCCCTTCATCTCCCAACGAGGCAAAGGGTCATCCAGGCAGTCAATAAACAAGTACTTTAGTTCCTCATCATTATACCCCAGCCCTACTGCCATGGACCAAAATACTTGAGCCAGACCACCCACCTCACTCCCCCTTTGACAAAGGATGGTTAAGTTCAAGAGTCTCCCCCTCCGCTCCTCCATGGTGGCTGGGGAATGGATTTGAAATCCCACACAGCTGGATCTGGGCATGATGGAGTCCTTCTGTCACAAAATGCACACAAACGAGAAGATCCAAAAGCAGTGTTTTATTTGGGTAATCCAGAATCATAAATCAGCCAGGAAAAGGTCAAAAATCCAGAAAAGCAGTCCAAAACAAGAAATACGTCAAACACCAGGGAACACGAAAAAGCCGGGTAACATTAACCAAGGACTCCATGACAATGAAAGAAACAAACAGGGTATATATAGAGAGGTGCAAACAATGTGACTGGTAACAGCTGTGTGCAATGAAGTGATTAGTCCAGATAAAGGCTAGTGTGAAATGCAGTACTGAAGTGAGGTGAAATGGGGAAGTGAGACCTCTAGTGGACACCCAGGGATACACGGACCAGACACTGTGACAATATATTGATGTTCAACGTGGCTGAGAGGGCTAGGGACATTTTCAACAACATCATATGTGATTGGTGTGAATAGAAACAATTGCAGCAGTATATGATAAACAGTAATAATGAAAATAATTAAAAAGCAAGAATATCAGCCTATTGATATGCCTAAAAAGGAAAGTTATATTTATGTTGAAACGTTGAAACGTTGACATCTAAAACATCTAGACATAAAAACTGTTTTTCCCCATGCCATTTCCAGCTTAAATAGCTAGCATATGAATCATTACCTGCGTTCTGTAATTAATTTCCGTAAATCAGTCTACAGTACATCTTTAATGATTGCCTTTCTCAAGTATTTTGTAAATACATATGCATATCTATATTACTTATAAAGTTCCATATAGAGTAAAAATGCACACATCTGTACATACGTAAATCTACTGTTCCAGATTCATATTACATCCAAGGTTTTTTTTTTTTTTTTCTCATGTCAGATGTGTATGTATGTACGTACCAGGAGTACCTTAAAAAAAAATAATAATAATAATATATATATTTTTTTTATTTTATTTTATTGCAAAGGATTGCTTAAGTCCTCTAGTTTGTATGGCTTTTAACCAGAGTGTAGAGAAATGGGGGTGTGCACAGTTCCTTGGCTTGTTATTCTATGTGCGTGGATTTTAAGGGGGTTAGTTCCAGCTTCTTGTTTTGATTTGGTAATGCTTTTAGGAAACCAAGCCATTTGCTATCGCCAAAGGATTCCACCAGATAGAACTTCAATCAGTCAAAAAAGAACATAAGAGAACAAACAAAGAAAGTCAAATATATAAAACTTCAAGCTTGTAACAGGCTTGTATGAGATCATTTTATATTATATTTTTTATTATTACATACAGCAAAATTAATTGTTACAGATATTATATTATATTATATTATATTATATTATATTATATTATATTATGTTTATTCTTATTCTGAGGGGTAAATTAAAGGGGGGGTGAAATGCTCGTTTTCACTCAATATCCTGTTAATCTTGAGTACCTATAGAGTAGTACTGCATCCTTCATAACTCCAAAAAGTCTTTAGTTTTATTATATTCATAAGAGAAAGATAGTCTGTACAGATTTTTCCCGGAAAAACACGAGCGTCTGGAGGCGTGACGTGTGGGCGGAGCTAAAGAATCACGAGCGCCAGTAGGCTTTTGAGTTGAGAGCGTTTGGAAGCTGTGACATTACCGTGAGGAAAAAACCAACCAAAACAAACCATGGCTAACAGTCAGATTCAGCCGTATATTTATGATCCAGAATCTGATCCAGAGGCTGAAATTTAACAAGAGCAGCATCAGCAACAACGTCTCTATGTGGTATGTATTGAAACTGTATATATTTGCTTAGCGGTTTTGGAAAAAGACTAAGTTCCACTAAGTTCCACAGTCGTCTTTTTTTTTTTTTTAAGCTGTACATGTGGAAAGTGCAGTTTGATGACAACATCGCATGTTGTTTACTTGATGTGCTTACACGTCGATAGCTAAGTTAACAACACAAATATACAAATATTTTAAGCAGTTTTACTCACCGCATGCATTCCAACACACGATCGTGACCCTTTTTCGTTGGGACTGCATTATCCTTAAGAAATAAACGATGTGCAAATCCGGCGTCAAACTTTGCCTTGTTTGTAAAACAAGCATCTTCGAAATGCAGGGAACAAACACAAACACTTGCACAACTCCGTTGATGCTCTGTAAAAATAAACTCAATCCACTGGTCCCTGAATGCTGTTTCTCTTTTGATAATCTGTGCAGGGTTGTCTTGCCCTGGCAACCAAAAACACAATCCTTTTGTGACATTTCGCGACGCTCTCGCTCTGATCAGTGAACATCTGTTGTGCTCTCTCTGCTCTGCTCTACGGGAGCGCGCGCTCTTCCGGCAGACGTGCCCTCAGGACCCATATAAGGAAATTCCGCTCCATCTAACGTCACACAGAGCCATACTCGAAAAAAACTTTCCAAAACTTGTGACAAACCAGAAGGAGTATTTTTGGAACAGAAATACTCCTTCAAACATACAACTTAATTTTTGAAACTTTGTCCATGTTTAGCATGGGAATCCAACTCTTTAACAGTGTCAAAAACTCAGTATGCATGAAATAGCATTTGACCCCCCCTTTAAGTTCCCAGACAGCAAGCAGTTTCGGCCCAGGTCTGGCCCACATCTGGCCCACATGGATTTCATGCGGGCCAGATGTGGGCCGGATCTGGGCCAACACTATGTTGCTGTCTGGGTTATATACTCAGGCATGGTAACAATGACTGATGCTAAAAGCATGTTTATGGAGTGTTACATCCATAGATTATTATCGAGACAAAGCAATCACGAAGCGCAGATGGGGACGCCTATGCATATTCATTTCATTTACCAATCAGACATTGTGCACAGCTGTTTTTCCAAAAGTGTCTTCATTAAATCAGAAGGCAGAGAGTACAGTCATCTCCCTACATTATCTAACAGCTCTTCATAACTTGGGGCAGAGCTGCAGAAGAGATACGTGGAAATGCAATATGTTACTGCTAATGTTGAATCCACTTCTTTGGGCACCATTTGCATTCTTTGTCTCGTGAAAAGTTCATAAGGAGGTGAGTGTATGATGTGAAATGAAATATGACTCATTTGCTGCGATTAGACGCGAGTTATAAATGAAACTGCATCATGGTGGTTTTGATTTCAATGTGCTATTTGAAGTTGCAAATTTCAAGAACAAAGGAAATCTGAATATGTGGTAAGGAAAACAGAGCACGTCAAGGCAATGTTTCATAGGTTAATAACATGTGGAAACAGGTTTCTTATTCTTTATTAAATGAATATAGTTATTCACATTCAGAAAGAGAGAGAAAAAAAATAGTTCTGAGAGCCAGAGACCTCACTAGCAGGTACTACTGATGTGGAAATAAGACATATTTTAATGCCATTAAAATGAGCAGACCAATACAGAGTCCTTTCACTATTCCCCAGAGGTGTAGCACACAATAAATAAAGCTGGAAACAGGTGAGAAAGTCCAGATTTAAGCTACTACAGAGCAAATTACTGTTCCATAACCTCGACCTGCTTAGAGCAAGCCTAACAGCTCCAGACAGCTACCCTTACAAAACTATATCAGATTTTTTTTTCAGCAACCAAACATCTACAGTTATCCATAGTGTCTCAGCCTGAAATTGACTAGATTTAAACTGCTTCTAAAAGTAAGGACAATCTACGTCACCTTTTCCAATTTAAAAACAAAAATGTCCATAATTTCATTGGGAAAAGGTTGGTAGCATCAAAACCTTGAATTTTGTCAATCACTGCTTTGATTGGTAGAAGTTGGTTTATATCCACAAAAAGAGCTGGATGTTAAGGGAATTATCTAACCTAGTAAATAGTTTTTGTTTTGGGGATTATATTTAATTTTAATATACTAATATAAAAAATTGTTAGAACTGCCTATGAAGGCATCTTGAGTTAAACAGCTCCATATATAACAAAGAACATACAACAGACCTGAACCAGGAGCAATGCAACATGTTTCAGAATACATACACTTGTTGTGCATAAACCATATTTTGGTCATAGCTCAAAAATATAATTTTTTTTTTTTTTTTACAATATTTTTTTGACAGTGATTCTCAAATGATTTGTTTAGTGATTCACTTTTCAAAACCCCGCCTTTACGTGACGTTAGCGAGTATAGCCCAGAGTTCATATTGTAAAAGCACAACCAGTCTTTGTTTGCGTTAACTCGATGCATAAACATGACGTTTTTACCAAAAAAAAAAAAAAAAAAAACGGTAACGTTACGTTACTACGAAGTATGACTCTATTCTTAAAGAAAACTTCGAAAACAACGACAAACAATTCACATATCTCAATACAATTGTAATTGAAGACCTAAGCTAAACAGTGCTTACACAACAAACCAAACAATCATTAAGCTTGCTACATAAAACATAAAAGCAACAATTATTAATAACACTTACAGGTTGTGATATGGAGGAGGAAGCTGATGCAAATACACTCGGACCTGAACCTTCCTTCAATATCAGCCGGCTCGCGAATCCAAGTTTGATTGCATTTAAATTGGTTAAGCAATCTTCTTCAAAATGGCGTGAACAAAGCACAAGGCTCGGACTATACTTCTGTGGTACAGTTGTATTTATGAACTGTAGCCACTTAGGCCCTGTCCACACGGAGACAGAGCTTACCCCAATCCAATCTTTTTTTTCCTTGTGCCAGACCAGTTAATGTCAGTTAATAAAAAGACAATCGTTCATGTTTTTGTTGCTGTTACGTGACGTAGAGGTGTCTGACTAGGGGGAAGACGTGAGCTGATGACGTCATCGTGTCAGAAAATAGACAGATTAGCCGTCCAGACGAAAACGCAAAGATGGCCTTTTCAAATTTATCCACTCTGGGACCCGGTTTCAAAAAATAGCGGTTTCACCTCGGATCCGTGTGGACGAAACGCCTATCCGATAAAAAATGTGTGCGTATTCACAGAAACGCGTCTCCGTGTGGACGGGGCCTTAGTCTTCAAATGCTCATCCTTGGGCAGATGAAAAAAAGTTTGCTTTTGAGTTGCACTTCAGAACACAGCGTCTCGTCGCCATGATGTTTTCTAGTTTTCAATGGCATCTTGGAGCGCAATAAGTGGGTGTATCGTATTCAAATAACTTGACAAGTTGACGTCATCTAGTCAGAGAAAAAGCTCCGGTCTTCTAACGATTCATAAAAATGACTCAGAGTCGACTCTTACATTTAAGAGACAATAACTTTATATACGGTGCACTGTCATATTTCAGACTTTGCAGGATGTTTTTGTTCACTTAGATCTATGTTACACACTACATGAAAGGTAAATTTCTAAATTCCATGATAGGTGATCTTTAAATAAAAAATGACGTTTTAAAGTAGAACGTCTTTTAAAACATATTCCATGACTCTTTATTTTATTTACAACATAAAAAAAAATAATAAAAGATAAACCTATCCCTGAGATGACATAAAACATGCAGGCGAAATATTCTGCTGTTTTTTATGGTTCTTTTTCAAAATAAGTTGCATTTTGGCCTGTTCTTTCCGGAGATAATGTGACAACACATGAGGGTGCGGCTCTGCAGATTTATTTGCACAACCAGATGTCCAAAACACAACAGTTGCAGATAGCAGAGAAGTAAATATTAGCATGTTCTAAAGGGAATAAGATATATTTCCACTTTTTCATTTGGACAAAGAACAAGGCAGAAGGAGCAATATGTCATAATCGAGGTACATAATAATAATGAATCAAAATAACACCTATTAATACTTTACACCATTTATTAAATATATTTCAATCAATATGAATAAAATACAGAACTCTGCTGTCATGACAACACAATTTCTAGCTTTGTACGTTTATTTCTAGTAAAGAAATACCTTATATTCTCCCGACAGACTTATACAGGCTTATACAATATGTGTGAGTGGCATAAAGTACATTTTATTAGAAAGCTGATATGTATTGCATTTCCAATGGGAGTGCAGTATAACATGCTTATCTTATAAATTCTATAAATACATCATTTACCCTATGGAATTAAAGTAACTTGAAAACAAGATTAAGAATTTTCTTTTTCCTTTTGCTTTTTTAAATATTTTGTATTTATTTTTATTTTATTTTTATTTTTATATATAATTTGGGTGCTGTGTGACCGCAGAACCAATGAAAGCTTTGTGGACCTTGTCAAGGACATAAGTTATTCATGAGGGTAAACAAACTTAATCAAAAAAAAAATATATATATATATTTTATTTAGAGACATCACAGCATCATTCCAGACGGACATTATGAGTTTTAACCACAGATCACATGCTGACACATTTTGAAAATGTAAGACACTGGGGGAAAGCCTTGGAGTTTGAGCTCCAGTGCTCTTCTAGTGTGCAGCACAAGGCTTTAGTTTTTAATTAAAAGAGGACGTGATGTAATTGCAGGAAATGTTAACCAGGATTAAGTGTAAGAGTTAGGATTCTCATGCCATAAAAAAATCACATGAAGTAACTTCAACTGAAGACAGACATATATATATATATAACACTATGACACTTGAGAATATAAACATAAAAATAGATGGGTGATTAATGGTAACTAATAGAATTATGGAATTAGAATGATTCAAATTACTTGTACTTTTTGATTTAGTCTAGCTGAATGCCAGGAAAAAAAAAAGAAAGAAAAGAAAAGAAAAGAAAAGAAAAGAAAAGAAAAAAGTTACTACTTTTTACTTACTACTACTAAGTTACTACTAAAAAGTTTATACTTTGTAATTTACATTGTTTCCAGAAGAATATGAATTGCATTTGTAGACCATGCAACATCAGCTAGTCTATTATTCCTGAGATATTTCTAAAGCAGAAAATGCCCTCACTGACCCTGTAGTGCATACTAAAAGGAGCACATCACAAATGTAACATGTCAATTAACCTGGAAAAAATATGTTCACTCTGAAGAAAAAAAAAAGAAAATTGTTAACTCTGAATCCTTCACTAGTGTTTTAATATACCCAAGTCACAATGTGAATAAAGTGAAGGTCTTCTCTTTGTGCTTGTTTTTCTGAGCACTTATGACATTTACTTCCGAAAGCTTCACAGGAGTTTGGAGGCACAGCGAGGAGGCCTAACAAACACGGAAAGGCTCTTTATTTGCTTTAACCTCCTCCACACGTTTGCATTAAAGAGGTCAAAATCATAAATTTTTCATGGAACCCCATAAAGAAGAAAGAGCCTTCAAACAGCTGCAACGTTTGCTCACTCAACGAGGAGCATTTGGAGAGGTTTGAATAAGCAATGCTGTTTTAACATACATTAATTTTAATTTGGTTTCAACTACCAAATTAATGCATACCTTAGTGATTGATTCCTTTTCATCATGGGTTCATCAGGTGGGGAGAGACCTTTTCACTGCAAACAGGATGCCTAGAAAGCCAAATTTCATGGACTGGTCTGATTTTCAAGCTCAGTAACATTTTATCAAGGCTGCATTCAGTTAAAAAATACAGTAAAAATGCAGTGTGTGTGTGTGTGTGTGTGTGTGCACGTCTGCAATCTCTTAAAGACAGTACACTTTCATTACTGTTTAACACTGAAGTATACAAAAAAGTTATGTTTCCAATAATGTCAACTGAAATGTTTAAACATTTAAAATATTTTAATGTTTACACTTAATATTTGTATGTTGACTACCATACTAATGATACGTACTTGTGATGTTGTTCAATATTACATTTAAATAATAGATTTTAAATGTGCTAAACTGCAACTTCATCATTAGAAATGTGTAATTACAAAAATATTTAATGACATGAAATACAGGTTCCAATTAAATTGTCAAGTCACAATAAATGTACAGTCCACTTTAACTAGTTAGTAAGAACAATCACATATTGCAAAATTGCATATAAAGAATTTAAAGTCCTACTTAACTGGATCCAGAAAAGCACTCTTGAGTTCAACTAATTGAAAAGATTCAGTTTACACTTAATCATACTCATTTAAAATACTTTTATATATACTATATTTCATGGGCGTAGGTTTGGTCTCAGCTTTGGTGGGGACACCCCCTTAACCCCCGTAACTTACCGTCGGCGTCGTCAACATGCGGGCGCACTCAAACCACCCGCTCGCTGCTAGTGCAAGCACAAAAGTAGTCCCGGCCTGCGCGTGTAGCCTGTCAGATACCCGCCGCCAATCAAATTATGGCGTTTCTTGTACTGTCGTAGTCCTGGCCGTTAGAATCGATCCAAATAGCAGTTCAAAGATCCAAATAGCAGTTCAAAGGAGCTTGCTGAATATTGGTGGGGACAAATTTGTCATCTCAAAATATTGATAGGGACTAGTACCTAGCGCCCCCCTCCCCCTTACCTACGCCCATGCTATATTTATAAATGTATATTTATATAAAAATATAAAGTATATTGTTTCGATAATAAGTGTAAGTAATATTAGTAATGAGTATGTGTGTGAAAGTGTTGTTCTTTCTCATAAGGGCTAGCACTAATATAGCTTAAGATCTTAATTTATTAGGCCATGATTAGAAAAAGGACATAATTAATGATTTGTACTTAAAATAACAGCAAATGAATAAAGAAAGAAAGAAAGAAAGAAAGAAGAACAACTAGATTGCAGCACTGAAGTGCAGATGCAGTTCATACTTCAGCTGATGGCATATGGACTGTGTGCAGTGAATACAGCACATTACATAGATCATAAATCCACAAAATAATAATAATAATAATAATAATAATAATAATAAATAAAAAATAAATAAATAAATTCACTTTTTTATTTCTTTGTTATGTTTCACCAAGCACCCTCTCATCTCATGTGTGCTACTGAGTCTAGGAGTGGTTAATTAGCTAATTAGCAATGATGCATCTAAGTATACATCGTATAACTCTCGTTTTCTCTTTGCCTTGATTTCTTTTCCTCCACCTGCACCTGCACTCTACAATGCCTTTAACCAAGGAGAAATACACTAACTCTACAAAAAATTAATTTACCATGTTACATAAAACCATCTGATAAATAATCATAATAATGATAAAATCCATACAAATAAATGAATTTAAAATAAACATACAAATTAATTTACAAGCATAATTATACAAACTATAAATCATCACTAAATAAGACATTAACAAAACTCATAATAGAATGGAGTAGTAAGGACATCTAGCATAGCACAGGATAACTAGCCCTTTCTAACAAGTCAAACCCTGACCACTTCACCACTCTCATATAGAAATCAAGTAGACCATTAATTCTCAGTGCCTCAAGACCTTCACATTTGCACCCGAACCAACAGATCAAATCTTAAACCAGTACCATACTATCAACACAAATAAAGCAACTTCACTTTTCTGATCTCACGAAACGCATCTAAAATCCAGTGCCCACCTTGCTAAATCATTAGAGTGCTGTGCTCCAGCTCCCTGAGCTTTTAGAGCACACTCCTGCCCACATTAAACTTACTGTAACACACTATGACAGAGCAATAAGTACCATTTCTTTTTCTTCCACACAACACTAGAATGTACCAAGTTACCATACGCTCATTTAAGGTATCCTCAAGCTGTCCTCAGCTGTTTTTACTACTTTAAAACAGAGAAAACAGAGGTAATTTTAGGGTACTTTTAAATCATTGAGGTACAAGTGTGGAGCCGTAGGGTGGGGTGGACAGTCTGGAGACAATATTTACAGGACTCTTGTCCTCGTGTGAGATTTGTGACTTGGGACTCGCTATCAAAACACTTCAGAATGAATCACATCCCGGCACAGAGTCATTTTTCCTTCCTCCAATCTCGTACATTCTCCCACGGGGACATACTTTCGACACTGTCTTTTTCCCTGACTGCTACTCTGAGATGGGTTTGGGGAGGGGAGTATTGGTACCTGAGAGTCCCATTAGCCAGATTCCCAAGGGTGCCGCCAATCTCCCCTGGGATTGTGAAAAACATGAGGCATGTTTTATAATAACCCGTCCATTTCCACACTGCCAAACATTGAATATCAGCACAGCTGGTTTTGGTAAAACATACGAGTGCTTTTCTCTCAGTGTGCTTTCTTTAAATAACATCTTATTCATGGTTTGCTCTCCAGATTCTTGTCTAACGTTTTAGCAGACAACACAACTTTTTAGATTTCTTGCACTGCTTAGCATTTCTGTTTATATGCCATGGTCTTACAATAGTAAGTATATTATGTCTGAGAGCAAACTGAATAAAACTTAAATTCCATGTGCATGAAAACTGAATATCATAAAATACTAAAACATAAATTATTATTTTTTTTTTTTATATCATGTTCCCAGGTCAAAAGCAATTGTGTCTTTATATGTATTTAAACAACATACAACAGTATCTATACAAACTTTTAATTTAAATCAAAATACAAAGCCTCATTCAATTTGTACAAAATAGCCCAGCAAATATAATCAGCTGGTTAGAATCAGAACAAGCATTGTTTGGTTTGCGAAAAACAGGCCAAGACTAATATTTGTCTGTTTTAATAGTCGGCATCAGCTGATTAGTTGTTCAGTTTGGCTAATAGGTGATGGAAACAAGACTTTTATTTTGACAGCGCTGGAGTGCAAATGCTCAGAAGCTCCCATTATCTGTCTATGTTAGTTTGCTTTGGCCATTTAACAATTCTGTGTAATTAATTATTGGACAGAAATGTTGAACAAAGAAAGTAAGCTGTATAAGAAACACTAATACTTTCTCATATACTCATATACGTTCAGCAAATACACATTTATAACTTAGGCTACTAATGGATGGTAATCATTGGAAAGTATGACAGGAAGTGGTTCTGCAGTTTAGATGGCTTTGACTTGTTTCATTTCACTAACGACAAAGTGTATAGCTGGCTGAAGGCAAAACAATTCTGACTGATTTAAACTGTGTCACAAATGTGTGCATGTGCATGACTGAGAAAAGGAAGTGTCTGTAAGACCAAGCACAGGAGAGGGAGAAAAATAAATGGAGAAATATATGCATTCAAGTTGCATTCTTTTCAAGTAAACTGATTATGTAGTCAAATAAAATGGCAAATAAAACTCACATAAAAAGTGCAAAATGTGTCATATCATCAGCTAAGTATTATGATAATAATGTAATTTGGTAACCTTGGTGATTTTCATCACTATCTAGTATCATCCTTTGATCCCTCAGTACCCTTCTTAGAAAGCCTTTTAGCTAGAAATGAATTTCTGTGCAGTGACACCTGCACAGCTCATTAGAAGTGGCCTCAGACTCTTCAGCTTAGAAGAAGGGATCATAAGGCCAGAAAGGTAACAGAGAGGACTAAAAAAGGCTTGGAACCCAAACAAACACCAATAACTCTCACTGTTATTGTAAATACTGTAGGAAATAAAGGCAGGCTCTACTTTCAGTGAGGCAAGCAGACAGTTCCAATTGGGCCATCTGATTGTGTATTTTAGCCTGTGCTGTTGATGAAGATGTGTTTGGCAGAGTTAGTACATAAAAAAAAAAAAAAAACCATAACTAAGAAATACCAATAGAAAATCACAACAAGTCCTCCAACTCATACGACCGTATGGGTCGTTTGTCACTATCCATAAATACGACCCACACGAGCGTTCTCTAAATTAGCGCCCCTATTGGCAACAGGAGGTATGATAAATGAACTTTCGCCTAAATGCATTGTGGGTTTATTTTAACATGTTTGCTATTTGCGTTTTGAATTGTTTGATTTAAACTCTCCCAGATGTTCGTGGATTTTGATGATATGGATTTTAGATGACTTCGAGACATGTACAGGTAAGGTTTTCTCCCGTCTCATAAAGTAGTCGATCGTTTATGAATAATATGAGTTTTTATTTTCAAATCGTTACTGGACACTGTATGTCCTATTAAACCAGTTTGACGTTCAAATCATTTAATCGAAATCTGCAGCTTTATAAAGTTAGTTTTCATTGTGATATTCGTTTGAAATTCGCCTGTGGTGGAAAGAGGTCATGTAAAAGTCGCGCATTTACCATGTTTTTACCATAGTAACATGTCGCTGAACCATGTCACGTGTTATAAAACCTCAGTAACCACAACTCAATGTATCTCCCGTCATAACTGTAGTTTTACTTTGGTATTTGTAGTATAAACACGTTACCATGCTTTTCACCACAGTAACTGTGCTTATTGTGTACTCTTTAGTTAAGTAACACATTTGCCATGCCTTTAATACCTTTTTGTAATGTAATTGTGATTCAGTGTTTTTTTTCTTTTCAGTTTTGCAGTTTCTTCATATCACATACATCTCCAGCTCCTACAACAACATTCAGTGTCCAGCAGCTCTTTATGATGCTCTCTCTCTCTCTCTCTCTCTCTCTCTCTCTCTCTCTCTCTCTCTCTCTCTCTCTTTCTCTCTCACTCTCTCTCTCTCTCTCTCTCTCTCATTTTCGTTTCCTATTTTTCTGAACTGTAATTCATAAATAAGTCACACATATTTTTCTTTCTTTCTCTTGTTCATCATGGCATATTTTCACAGCTCAGAATCAGATTTTGATCAGTTCTTGTATTAACAGGGAACTTGTACTCGAAGCTCAACTTGAAGAAGTTTCCAGTGAAGATGAAGTCCTTCAAAGGTTCGACACAGGTAATGTTGAAGATATGTAGTTATAACTGATTTACTTTAATTAATTTATCCTTACTTTATGTTAATAACCTTCCTTATAGTCCTTCCTTTCAAATATTTTGTTCACAGATCATTTCTAACACACTGTCTAAACATGTATGTATTAAAACAACAACAACAACTTGTTACTTTTTCTTTATTCCAGCTGAAAAGGAAGACCATGGGCCTGTCAAACCTTGTTTGTGGAGAGGGATGAATTTGACCATCTTGTGTGTTTACGGAGAAGACCAAAAGCTGCTAAGGCAGATATTTCCAGAGGTACGTCTGTGTTGATCTGAGCACCTCGACAGAACTTTACTGCAGTTACATTTTGCACCGAATTTTATGTTTTTTACTTTTTTAAATACCTCACGACCCCATCAGTACAAACCCTGTGCTATGTCAAAGTATTAATAATTCAAACAATTTCAGCAAATTCATATGATATTGTACAAGCGTACTCTCCAGCTTTTCCTCCTGCTGTCATTGACCATCGCCTCAGCTCTCATGCAGACTGTGTCCATTTTAAGTAGTCAGAGCGTTATATCCTAAAGTTTATATTGAGTCCACTGTATTCTTTATTAGCACCGTCTTAACCAGTTCTAACAGTACATGATATCTGTCCGCACCTCACAGTCTGCCTTTATTTCCATGTTGATTTTAATTGAACACGTCTGTTTAAAAGCAAGTCAGGAAATGCTGTGTAACTTGTCATGTGACACATCAGATCTTCAGTTAATTTGGCCAAATTAGATCATTTAAGGCTGTTCACACCAAGAATAGTAACTACAATAACTATTTTAGCATCCACACCAACATCAACCAATGATAAAGTTATGTTTATTAATATACACACTGCAGCGACGTTGATGTCTGCCACTTTAAATGATCAAGCTTTTGAAATGTGCATTTTGATTGGCTGTTTAATGTTCATCAGCTGGAAAATATATTCCACTGATGTTGTTCCTCTGTGTCATTAAGTATGGACTCATCCTTGGTATGAAGAGGTCTTTAAACTGCTTACAACAATCCTGCTGCATGTTATAGTGTAGAAAATAATTGAGAATAATATAGCTTGAAGATACAGCTTTCTTCCCTCTCATTTTGTTAAACTCAAACGCAAGATTTTGCCTTTCTTTGCTTGTTTGTCTTCATCTTAGTCCTTTACTCTCTCCACTCACTCACACATTCTCTCTTGCTCTGTTGTAAGGTACAAACAGAGCGGATGGTTGCATGATGGCCTCTTTCAGGTTTGTCAACTGAATGTCTACTAGTGTGGCTCAGCAAGTTCCTGTCATGATCAGCCCTCTCCAAGAAAGGTTTGTAGAAAATTGTAATCAATATTCATTTAATCCTCTAACCTGAATCTTTTGGTGAATTTACTTAATTATATCTGTCTTAATTCATATGTAATAAGCAATAGTAATTAAACATGGGGTTAATAGACATATTTTTGTTTTACAGCTGAAGAGCAAAAACACAAAGAACATCAGTCCTGTTGGGGATGAGGAATGAACATGGCTCTATTGTGCCCAAACAGAAAAGAGTGAAAAGGTGCTCATCCCCATTGATGTGTCTGTATTCAAGCAATGCATTAGTACAGCATATGATGTTGATCTCTATTCAAGTCAGCAATTATCATTTTTCACATATACATCTTTTTATAAGTCCTAGAATGAACAAATCATCAGGGCATCATTTCTGGAATTTGGGCAGAAAATGACTGAATATGGTGAGTACTGACACCTGCACCTGTATTCACCAAAACTATTTTTCTTATGGACTTACAGTTTTTGAAGGAGGATGAAGTCAGTTGATGGAGAAATGAAGAACGAGATGTGTTGTATATGAAGACTTCAGATGCAAAAGCCTTTAAGTTCTGTATGAAATGTTCTTCTAAGAAGAATTTTAGAAGAAAACTTCAGGTGGAACTTAGATGCCTTTGCATCTGAAGTCTTCATATGTACTATGAGTTTTCAATACATAACTGATTTGTTATGACTGTGTTTTTATTATTTTCTACTTGTACAGAAAGACTGCAGTAGAAGGAAAGCTGGTACTGAGAACATTTGTCTTCACTCCAGACTAAAGAGAAGCGGGTCTGAGGCCAGAGATGGAGGAGTCAATGGTCACCAAATGCAGCGCTGCAGCCTGAAACTGTGAAGACTGAATTCCCAAACAGCTGTGTGACTGCACAGATGTTACGGCCATAAAAGAAACTTCACAACTGAGAGCCCATACCTCCAACAACCTTCAACAGGAATCAATGGTATGTCCATTACAACAATTCTAAATAATAATAATATATAATTGACACAATGATTTTGTCTCTCCAGGACATCTACGCAAGGTTTTTCTTTTGTTGAGGACCGTCAGAGACTCCAGCCACACGAGCCATGGATTGCTCTCAACATCACCATCAGACAGACATTATCACAGAACCAGCACCAGCAGACTGCAAAACAAGTTCCTTCAACAGGCAATCAGACTGAACTGAACTCGTACCAGTAACACCACACACACACACACACACATACACACACCAGCAGCCTCATACTGTGTGCACTGCACTCTATCAGCTACACTGACTGGAATTTGACTCACTATTATTCTGCAACCTGATATTCTGTTTGCACTAATTCATACTGTACTGAAAGTGAAAGTGACGTGACATACAGTCAAGTATGGTGACCCATACTCAGAATTTGTGCTCTGCATTTAACCCATCCGAAGTGCACACACACAGAGCAGTGAACACACACACACTGTGAACACACACCCGGAGCAGTGGGCAGAGGTATATCTACAGTATACAGTGATTGTTGTTAATTGTTTTCATTTTGTTCTCTCTGTATAGTATAGTATTGCACTATATTTTCTACCTGTATTGAGCTCTTATGTATACGGTTTATATTTTTGATACTGTATATGTGTTGCAAATATATTCAGTACTTGTCATGCTGCAGTTTGCAGAAAAGCATTTTACCACCTGTATACTTGCATTCATGGTATTGTGATAATAAAATGATTTGATTTGAATTGGTCACATGACTTGTTCATCAGTTGTATTGTTGTGCTGGATAACAATTGCAAATTGTTTATGACATTGAAGAAGATCATGATAGAGACATGGATTTGAAGAAAACCAGGAGAGCTCTGATGATGAGAAGGAAACTGGATGTGATTCTTTGGTGCTCAAGACATTTCACCATGCCTTCATCTGGGTTTCTTCATCTGATTAAAATAAAATGGTTTTAATGTAACCCATTTTTATTTCACTTGAATATAATTTGTCTTAATATGCTTCTTTATCTGTCTTTATGCTGCATCCTAGTAAAATATTGCGTATGGTGTTGGATAATCAAGTATGGTGAATATTCTGTACTAGAGATGGTTTTTTGGTAGATACACCATTTAATTTTGTAAACAACACATATAATCACCATGGTTGTTTTGATGAAGACATGAACATTTAGTAATATTAATGAAATTCAGTTAGATGAAGAGCTGCATTAGAAGAGACTGCATGGACTTCATGCACAACTGAAGGTGATGAATCAAGGAAAGATCAACATGAATCCTGTTCTGTATTATAATGAAGATGTTCATGCACATTACTGATGTCTAGCTCCTGAGCAGGACAAATATGAGACATTCTTTACAGAGATTTATGAATTAGGCATTTTATATTATGATTCTTTAAATTGCATGAATTGTATGGAACCATAAACTGCACACTGTCACACATTGTCTTACTGAATGACACATTGGCCTTGTCTGATGAAATGTCAGAATATGTATTTGTTGTCTTTGTTTACTATTAGCACTGTATTATTGCTCTTGATCTTATGAAATAAATTGAGCTCTTTTCAAATGGGCACTTATGTTGATTTTCTGGTGTCTTAATTCTAAGATAACTATGACTTCCAACTTACATAATGGTATGCTTTTGAAAAGACAACCTACAAAATGTGTCTCAACAGTTTGTTGCCAATGATGAGAATAGAGCTGTGCATTTTTTTCCTGCCCTTCCATCCCCAGGGGCCCAGTAGAGTCCCCTCGAAGAGCAAAACAATTAACATTCCAAATGGCTGTAAATCAAAATCTGATTATAGTTTCAAAAAGAAAATTGGTAGGACAACTCATTATGCTATGTTTACTAAATAATGTTGGCACAGCTTTCAAACATTCATAGAAAAGTGCTATACATGTGTTTATAAAAGTACTCTTAGTAAAATAAAAAATGTCAGCCTGCCTCTCACATATGTCATATAACTTTGCCACAATAAACATGCTTAGATATCCCTTTGTTAAAAAAAGAAGTATTTTTCACAATTTCATTATTAAACATTTTAAACTACATTGCCCATAGGCCTTAGCCATTCTATCGATGGAAAGTGAAAGTCATGGCGCTGTTTTTTGTAGTTCAATTAAGTTATGTTCAGGTTTAAGGTTAGGATCTCGGTAAAGAGGTAATTTCACAAAATATAGCAATGCCACCATTGTTAACTGAAGGTACTATTGACGTAATAATTACAGCAAAATTTACTTTTGCAACCATTAAACGTTTTTTAATTTGGGCTAAAAGAAAGTCCAGTCACAGCGAGTCCTCGAGGTGCCAAGTGGATTTCAAAGCCAATGAAAATCCAGTTGAGCAGAAGCGACACCCTTACTTGTCCATATACGGCCATTCATGACAGGCTTTTCCGGGTTCTTGTGGTGAATTTATTTCACCCACTAAATATAAAACTAAAATGACGGATTTTGCAATTGTGGGGTAAACCTGATTTCAGCAATAGATTTGTTGATTACAGTTATTTATTTTCAAAACAAGGGCCTCATATTTGCGATTATACACATTCTTTACCCTAATATTAATGTACAATATTTAAGCTCAACATTTTTGCATATACTGTTATGAAAATAATAATATTATATTTATATATTTATAGTGTATTAAATGTATACATTTAATCACTTGTGTGTTTTTTGGAGATGTATTTACAATCTTGCAATTTTTAGCTCTACCAGTTATAAACTACAGAAAAAAGGAAAATAATAATAAAAATAAATAAATAAATACAATTTAAAAAACACAGGGATAATTTTTTTTTAGTAATTTCCATATCAGTGTTTATTGATATGTCAAACTTTTCAGACAAACAATGCAAATAACACCATTCTTTCTCTCTAGTTTGTCACTATGAAGAAATAAAAACAAAAAAATAATATATTATTGTGAAATATAACAACTTTTAAAAATTACTGATGATAAAGTAACTAATAGGTACAGACAGAATTATGTAATAGAAACATCCCTTTAAAACTAAATTGGCTAAATATAAAAATCATATATATAAAAAAAAAAAATGAAATAAATAAATAAAAATTGTCAATTTGTTTGCAGAGAAGTTATAAAATGCCAAAATATATTTTTACCGAAACGCAGGAGTTGCAAGGCACCAGCCTTGAAATCATATTCTTTTCTTTCATTTAAAAGTGATTAACTTATTAAGAACAAATATTGTTAAGACTAATATTCACATGATTACCTCTTAATCTCCATGTAATCACTGATTCGCCTTCTGGTTGTGAACATATGCAAGACAAACTAAAACGGTTATTAATAAAATTATATTTTATAAATCATTTTCAGCTGGAAAATGCATTTCTATCATTAAAGACCTTAAAGGTCACACACACAAACAAACACCAAACCATATTATATATATATATTATATAATATATTATTAATATAATATATATATATATGCCATATAGAATACAGTAGGTGGGATGGTGATAGTGACAGGAGTGTTCACAGTAGAGATGGGAGTGTTGACTAGAGGAGAAATAATACAAGTAGACATGCTAACGACTGAGAGCAGATGTGCCACACAAGAGAGAGTGATGTGGATGCTTTTGGAAGGGCTGCTATTGTGGAGAGCTGATGGAGAAGGACTCAGTAATCTGTCAGAAATCCTGCAAGACAGGAAAAAATTGAATTTATAACATGATGAATAATTAAAACATTGACAACAAATGAAAGTGACGTGACATACAGCCAAGTATGGTGACCCATACTTAGAATTCTTGTTCTGCATTTAACCCATCCAAAGTGCACACACACAGCAGTGAACACACACACACGACGGAGCAGTGGGGATCAATTTAAGTGTATACGGTGCCCGGTGAGAACAGTTGGAAGCTAACCACGACAGCGCAAAAAAGTCTATTGCCGGGACCGAGACAAAACCCACAACTTTATGGTTAAGAGTCAAACTTTCTAAAGCACTAAGCCACGATCTTCCCCTAAGAAACAACGGGCTAGTGGTTAAAGACAAAATTAAACTGCAGCGTGTATAAAATAAAACAAACTTTATAATTTGTTGGTCTAGCGATGCATAAAATAGTCATTATAGTTATTGTTCTTTGTAGTAAAAACACCTTTAAATGATCTAATTTGGTCAAATAAAATACAAGACCTGGGGCCGGCTTGCATAAACTGCTTAAAACAAATCTTTAAAAAAAGTACAGCATACATATAATTTGATTTACTCTAGACTTGTCATAATTGTTTAAAGTCAGTTACAAAAACATAGATAATTCCAATTTTACTAACAGAAATATGATATCTCTGGGTTAACTGCTAGTTGGTCACAGTCTTAACATAATAGCTATGTTTACGCAACCGGCCCCTTTTGTGTCACATGACAAGTTACACAGCATTCCTGACACAGTCTGCATGAGAGCTGAGGCGATGGTCAATGACAGCAGGAGGAAAAGCTGGAGAGTACGCTTGTACAATATCATATGAATTTGCTGAAATTGTTTGAATTATTAATACTTTGACATAGCACAGGGTTTGTACTGATGGGGTCGTGAGGTATTTAAAAAAGTAAAAAACATAAAATTCGGTGCAAAATGTAACTGCAGTAAAGTTCTGTCGAGGTGCTCAGATCAACACAGACGTACCTCTGGAAATATCTGCCTTAGCAGCTTTTGGTCTTCTCCGTAAAACACACAAGATGGTCAAATTCATCCCTCTCACAAAACAAGGTTTGACAGGCCCATGGTCTTCCTTTTCAGCTGGAATAAAGAAAAAGTAACAAGTTGTTGTTGTTGTTTTAATACATACATGTTTAGACAGTGTGTTAGAAATGATCTGTGAACAAAATATTTTGAAAGGAAGGACTATAAGGAAGGTTATTAACATAAAGTAAGGATAAATTAATTAAAGTAAATCAGTTATAACTACATATCTTCAACATTACCTGTGTCGAACCTTTGAAGGACTTCATCTTCACTGGAAAACTTCTTCAAGTTGAGCTTCGAGTACAAGTTCCCTGTTAATACAAGAACTGATCAAAATCTGATTCTGAGCTGTGAAAATATGCCATGATGAACAGAGAAAGAAAGAAAAATATGTGTGACTTATTTATGAATTACAGTTCAGAAAAATAGGAAACGAAAATGAGAGAGAGAGAGAGAGAGAGAGAGAGTGAGAGAGAGAAGAGAGAGAGAGAGAGAAGAGAGAGGAGAGAGAGAGAGAGAGAGCATCATAAAGAGCTGCTGGACACTGAATGTTGTTGTAGGAGCTGGAGATGTATGTGATATGAAGAAAACTGCAAAAACTGAAAAAAAAAAAACACTGAATCACAATTACATTACAAAAAGGTATTAAAGGCATGGCATTGTGGTTAATGATTTTTAACTACAAATACCACAGTAAAAACACGTTATCATGTATAAAAAAAAAAATAGGTAAGTGTTGTGGTCACTGGTCATTTCAGATTCGTTGCGATTGCCACACATTCGTTCACTGGCATTCACAACATATATTTGTAAAGAAAACGTCAAAACTGCACTTACTTTGACATTAATTGCAGGACAATCAGAACAGTACCTTAAAAAAAAATAAACCATAAAATAAAATTGTTTACAAACCTGGACAACAACGCATGGTAAGATGTTGGGTCACGCCTCCTTTTTTTGGGTGGTAACGATGGTAACGACAGTCAAAGGTCATTTGATGACGACACACCCGACAAACGAGACTGTCGTAATACGGCCGCTAGAGGGCGCTTGATTTTAAAACGTAATAATAGGTCGTAATATGCTGCTTGCACAAACGACCTATGTGGTCGTTTTTAAGAGGAGGACAGTCTA